>NC_045445.1:2787285-2853987 GCF_002776525.5 Piliocolobus tephrosceles | reverse complement strand
AACAAGAATTCTTCAGCTAAATCAAGTTGAAAGTCTTGGGGTGGAGTGCTCTGCCTTAGAGTTCCATGGTTTTCATGGCCTTTAAATTTCAAAGTATTGTCTTTTCTGTGTTCTTGTTTCTCCCCTCTGTGCTCCAGCTTCCCTCTCCACTAATTTCCCCTTCTCTCACTTGCCCAAACCCTGTCTCCTCAGAGACCACTTTCCCAAATTGTAAATTCTTTTAACTGAGACTGGCCCAATTCTTGTGATGGGGCGCTCCTGCCTAGATTAGGGGAGCAATAGTGGGCATGTGGAGCCCAAGGCCCACCGATCAAGCAAGCAGTCTGCAGAACTGAGGGACAGGCGGGCTCCTTGCTGAGGACAGCAGTCAGTGAAATGGCAGCAGCCAGTAGCCAACTTGGGAAAGCAAACACATTATTTCCCTCTGAGCCAAAACTCAGTGGGCCTGTGGAGAGTAGGGAATGTGTGCCATCCCCCAAATGTTATTCAAAGCATTGAAGTCAATGAGTATTTATTGGGCTTTTACTTTGTGCCAGGCCCAGTGCTCAGCACTCCAATGTTGCATGAGTCTCAAAGCTCTACCAGCTTTGCAAGGGAGTGGGAAATGTGCACTGGGAATACTAATACAGGAGTGGTAAGGGACTCCAGGTGAGAAGCACACAGAGCAGGCTTTAGGGGTTGGAGTGAGGAAGAATCGCCAGTGGTTGGGCACAAGGAGGAGAAGAATAGCAAGCTAGGCCTCTGGATGAGGTGGCCTTTTGGGTAGGATTGGGAAGACAATGGAGATTTTGAGAAGCAGATGGGGGGAAAGCATACCAGCAGGAGGTGCAAGCATGCTCAAAAGCACAGCGGTAGGGATGCACACAGTAAGATGGAGGGCCTAATTGGCAATCAGATGCCATATTCTACGAATCCTACCAGGCTCGGGGATCTGTCTTACCAATTCATTATCTTTTCACAGATTCTTGTTAAAGTCCCTAGTTGACTGCTCTGCCTCCAATCTCCCCCACCTCTGACCTCACATCTTGGAGGTTACCATAAAATATAGCATGGATCATGTTTTATACCCTATCCAACTCCAAGTCCAGAGACAAGGCAGAAGCCTTGAACACTCACAGGGGCAGGAATTGAGGAATCTTACAGATTTCATCATGATTCTGTGAGTTGGGGGTGGGAAACTTCCAGCTCACCAGGGCTCCTCCACACCTTTAGTATGGATCTGGGTTTATCTTACTAATACCTGCTCTACAGCTGGAAGACGCTATAGAACACTGCCCAGCTGTAGGGCAGCTACTAGTAAGATATCTCCTTCAGTTCAGGCTCATGTGTTGGAATCAAGAATTTATTGACATTCCAAAGAAGACTTACCTTTGAAAAACAATTTTTATTCCACTTCAAACTCTCTGAATTTGAGACAGGCTAACAAAGTTCACAGAGCCTCAGCTGCCACTGGTGTCCAGTCCAATTTGTGCCACAGGGTTTTGAAGGGATGGCCCCAAGGCCATTTGAGATTATTTAGAAGCCCATCTTGGGACTTGGGCTTCAGCTTCAGAGGGCAAGAGGCCCAGTGAGGAGGTGAGGGTCATCCCCAGTTTCTTTTCTTCTGTTCTTGTTTCACTGAGAAGCTAAGAGAAAGGGAAGTGGCCTGGGGAGCTGAAAGAACCAGCAGATAGGGGAAAGGGGAAGGGGAAGAGGCAATGAGATACAATGGAAGGGACCTACACTTTGGAATCAGGTGGTTCAAGGCCCAATTACACCACCCACTAGCTGTGGACCCCAAGAAAATAACTTCCCTAATCCTAATCATCCTCATTTATAAAATGGGGCTAATGATAGTACCTCCTGCATAGGGTTATTGTGAGAATTTAAGATATAACTCACTGGATGCCTGAAACAAGGTAGACCCCTATAAATGAAAGCTACTGGCAGAAATGGTATTGTTATCATTATCACCAACAGTATCTTTGTCAACAAGTTTGATCCTTTGGGGACCTACAGTAGGTGACGATGAGCATGCTTCCCATTTGAAGCATGTAGTTCAATTAGCTAGGCTTGATATGGATGACACAAGAAGTTGCAGAAGTCTGGGAAACGGCCTAGGTATAAACTCATTAAGGGAAATAAAAGTTGTTCCGGAGTAACTCCTATGTAAAAAGAGACTCCTGGCCTTCCCCTGGAATAGGGATGGTGTCCAGAGGTTGTAATGGTCAGAATGACCCTGTCAGTATCTATGGTATCTCTTTGGCTCACACTGGACCTGATCCTCTTTTAGGTCAACCTTGTGTACATTCCACCCACTGCCACTTTTGTCTTTATGGTCTGCTTCCTGATGGCTCAGTGAGGGAAGGAGTAACACAGTAGCCTGACTCTGAGGCATTCACACTGCCTTCTCAGTGGTGGTTCACTAAGGATGCTGACTGTGAGATGATGCTGTATTTCACGTATGCTGGAACATGCTGCCCTTTTGTAATGCTTAGGTACCCACTCTATGTGTTTGGGCTGGTGTATCCCTGTGTGCTTTAAATGCCAGGTATTTGGGTGTGTAGGAGGGTGGTACAGCATTGCAAGGACAGATCAGCTGATGAGAACCCCATGGACCATTAGCTCCCTTTCTGGCCTTGATGAGCCATTCTCACCCAAGACTGCAGCAAGACTTGGAGCTCTCTGGGCTGATATTCTCTTTCCCATCCGAAGGGTCTGGAAAAGCTATGTTATTGCCCGAAAGATAAACAGGACCCTTGGAAGGTTGGTGGAACAACTATTATTCTTCCCACTTTACAGATGTGCTAGTAGAGACAGGGAAATGAAGTGAACTCCCATAAGACCACACAGCTAGTAAAGAAAGAGAAAAAATGTGATATCAAGGGGACCAATAGGCTCTGAATATTGAAGAACCTTGTGCAGCAATCAGACAAATGGCACCAAAAGTTATCTGCTATATGTGATTCTCTGTCTATGTATTTGTTATGGTAAAATGCGCATAACGTCAAAATCACTATTTTAACCATTTTAAAGTTTACATTTCAGAGGCATGTAGTACATTCACAATGTGCAAGCATCAATGTTATCTAGTTTCAGAACATTTTTGTCATCCCAAATGGAAACACTGTATCTATTAAAGAGTCACTCCCCATTTCCCCTGAGCCCTCCAGCCCTAAATAACCACTCATCTGCTATATGTCTGTATGGATTAGCTTCTTCTGGATATTTCATGTGAATGGAATCATACAATATGCAGTCTTTGTGTCTGGCTTCTGATTTCACTCAGCATAATATGTTGTAGAATGTGTAAGAGCTTCATTCCCTGTTATGGCCATATAATGCTCCATTGCATGAATGGATAAACATTTTCTTTATCCATTCATCAATTAATGGTTATTTGTTGTTGTTTTCTCATCTTTGTCTATTGTGAATAGTACATTTTGACAGAAAAGTTAAAGTTTTAATGCATACTTGTTATTGTGCAACGTAGTGATGGATCATAAATGAGAAGTCAGAAGAATATAACTCTGAGGCAAATCAAGTTTAAAACATGTATCTGCACTGAATATTGTCACAGAATGCAAAACTCAGCACCTTATGCTTTTGGGAAACAGTCATGCATTCATGGAACGGAGCCACTCATTCAACAAACATATACAGAACATAATCTGTGTGCCAGGCACTAAAGGAAAGCAGTTGAACAAAATATATAGAAGCCATTGCTTTCACAGAGATCACAATCTTATAAAAGAGAGAGATAGCAGACGTTGGCAATCGAATGTGATGAGTGCTACCTTCTAGATAAACTGGTAGAATGGGGAACACAGGAAGGGGAGGGAGCCAGAAACACCCACCTAGAGGATCTAAGAGTTGACAGATGAGAAAAATGTGGAGAGAGACGGGGAGAGCGTTCCATGCAGAGGGAAGCAACATGTTCTAAGAAATAGAGTGATACAATGAAGAACCAAAATAAATAATCAATGGGGAGCCATTGGAGAATATAAAAGAAGAAAATGTCATGACAAAATCTACATTTTAGAAATATCACTCTGGATGCAGAGTTATTAATGTACTTGAGGAGAGTAAAGGGTGAATGTAGAAAGATGAGTTAGGGTGAATTATGGCAATATAGGCAAGTAATGATGTTGGTTTGGACTTCAATGGTAGGGGCCAAGATTGGCAGAAGAGGACAGATTCAATATTTATTTATAAGGTAGATTTAACAAGTTATGGTATATTTCCTCATTTGAATTTTGTAATATCTCACTTTCTTGATTTGATTTTCTTCCTACCTCACTGTCTGCTCCTTCTCAATTTCTATTGCTAGATCCTCCTTCTGTTCCAAAACTCTTATATTTGGAGTGACCCAAGACTCAGCACTTGGACTCTTCTATTCTTTCTCTTTACACTGTACCCCTTGGGGATCTTATCCAATTTTATGGCTTTCAATATTATCTATATGCTTACTATTTGCAAGTTTATATCTCCAGTGTTAACCTCTCTTCTAAACTTCTCACTCACATATCCCATTGCCAACTTGACATCTCTACTTGATTATCAAATCGTACTTGATTGTTTTTGTAAAGTTCTAGTCAGACAAATTAGGCCAGAGAAAAAGGCATCTAAATTGTAAAGAAGTAAAACTATCTTTATTCACAGATGTAATGATCTTATATATATAAAATCCCAAAGAATCCATAAAATATCTTCTAGAGCTAATAAAAAATTCAGCAAAGTTTCAGGGAACAAAATCAATATATAGAAACCAGTTGTTTCTATACATCAGCAATAACGAGTTCAAAGAAATTAATAAAGCAATGTATATATAATAGCATCTAAAAGAATAAAACACTAGGAATAAATTACACTTAGCAATGAAAGACATGCAAACTGCAAACTAACTGAAAACTGCAAAACATTGCTGAAAGAAATTAAAAACATAAATAAACAAAGTCAGCCTGTGTTAATTAATGAGGAGATTTAATATCATTAAGATGATAATACTACCCAAAGCAATCTATAGAGTCTACACAATCTTTATCAAAATTCTAACAGATGCTTTTGAAGAAAGAGTAAAGTTGATTCCAACTTTATATGGAATTGTAAGGGTCCCCAAATAGCCAAAAGAATGTTGAAAAAGAAAAACAATTTAGAGGGCTCACAATTTCCTGATTTCAAAACCTAATACAAAGCTGCAGTAATCAAAATAGTGCGGTACTGACATAAGGATAGACATATAGACCAATGAAATAGAATTGAGGTTCAAAAATAGATTTATGGCCAATTGAATTTTGGCAAGGGTGACCAGTCAATTCAAAGAGAAAACAATAGTCTTTTCAACAAATGGTTCAGGAACAACTACATTTCCACATACAAAAGAATAAAATGTAGACCCACTATCTCACACCTTATAAAAATTTAATGAAAATTGATCAATGGTCTAAATGTAACAGCTAAATCTTAAACTTTTAGAAGAGAACATAAGATTAAATCTTTATAGTATCAGATTTGGCATTAGCATCTTAGGATACTAAAGGCACAGGCAACGGCAACAAAAAGTAGATAAACTGGACTTCAAAAAAATTAAAATAAACCTTTATGCATTAATGTACACTATTAAGAAAGTGAAAAGACACCCTACAGAGTCATAGAAAATATTTTCAAGTCATGTATCATCTGATAAGAGTTTGATATCCAGAATATACAGCATAATATACTGTTACAATGCAACAACAAAAAGACAAAAACCCACTTTAAAAATAGGCAAATCGAACAGGAAAACACAGAAAGCTTTTCCACTAAAAACTGGAACAAGAAAAGGATGACCACTTTCACCATTGTTAATCAATATAGTACTGGAAGTCGTAGCCAGAGCAAGTAGGCAACAGAAAGAAATAGAAGGAATCCAGATTGCAAAGGAGGAAGTCAAATTGTCCCTGTTTGCAGGTGACATGATCTTATATATTGATAAAAACCTAAAGACTCTGCCAAAAACCTCTTGGAACTGATAAATGAATTCAGTAAATTTGCAGGATACAAAATCAACATACAAAAATCAGTAGTAAACTGATATATATGAGCAACAAGCTAGCTGAAGAAGAAAGCAAGAAGGCAATCCAATTTACAATAGGTACAAAAATATATACCTAAGAATAAATTTAACCAAAAAGGTGAACGACCTCTGCAAGGAAAACTACCAAAAAACAAAAAACAACTGATGAAACAAATTGAAGAGGTTACAAACAAATGGAAAGACATTTATTCTGTGATTATGAATTGGAATAATTAACATTGTTAAAATGACCACACTACTCAAAGCAATCTACCAAAATATCAATGACTGTCTTCCCAGAAACAGAGTAAAATATTTAAATGTGTATGGAACCACAAAACTTCTCAGATTGCCAATGCAATCCTAAGCAAAAAGAACAAAACTGGAGGCATCATACTACCAGACTTCAAAATATACTACAAAGCTATGGTAAGTAAAAGAGCATGGTACTGGTATGAAAACAGACATGTGGACCAATGGAACAAAATAGAGAACCCAGAATCTATGTATTCTGGGAATACAATCTATGTATTTGCAGCCAATTGATTTTTGACATAGGTGCCAAGAACACTCGTTGTGGAAAGGCCAGTTTCTTCAATAAATAGTGCTAGGGAAAATTGGATATCCATGCACATAAGAATGAAACTAGACCCACGCCTCTTACCCTACACAAAAATCACTCAAAATGGATGAAAAACCCAAATATAATACCTAAAACTATAAAACAAGTAGAGGAAAATATTAGGGAAATTCTTTAGGACATTTGTCTGGGAAAAGATTCTATGAATAGGACTTCAAAAGCACAGGCAGAAAAAGCAAAAATAAACAAATAGAATTAAATTAAACTAAAAGACTTCTGCACAGCAAAGGAAACAATCAACAGAGTGAAAAGACAACCTACACAATGACAGAAAATATTAGCAAATTATTCATCTGAAAAGGGGTTAATATCCCAAATATATAAGGAACTCAACAGCAAAATAATAAAAGCCAAACAATCCAATTAAATATGGGCAAATGATCTAGCAGAAATTTCTCAAAATGGCCAACAAATAGATTAAAAAATACTCAGCATTACTAATCATAAGTGAACTGCAAATCAAAACCACAATGAGAGGTCACTCACATCTGTTAGAGTGGCTACTATAAAACAACAACAACAACAACAACAAAATTCTGGCAAGGATGCAAAGAAAAGGAAGCTCTTATACACTGTTGGTGGGAATGTAAAGTAGTATAGCCACCATGTAGAACAGTATGGAGATTCCTCACAAAACTACAAATACAACTACCATATGATCCAGCAATCCCACTACTGGGAATTTATCCAAAGGAGATGAAATCAGTATCTAAAAGAGACACCTGCACCCCTATGTTTATTGCAGCACTATTCGCAATAGCCAAGATATGGAATCAACTTAGGTGTCCAACAACAGATGAGTTGGTAAAGAAAATGTGATACACATAAAAAATGGAGTACTAATCAGCCATAAAAAAGAATGAAATCCTGGCATTTGTAACAACATGAATGAAACTAGAGGACATGATGTTAGGGAAAACAGGCCAGGAGCAAAAAGTCAAATAATGCATGTTCTCACTCATATGTGGAAGCTAAAAAAGTTTATCTTATAAAAGTAAAAAGTAGAATAGAGGACTTTAGAGGCTGAGAAGGGTAACAAAAATGGGGTGGGGGTAGGCAGAAATTTGTTAAAAGATGGGAAATTGCAGCTGGATAGGAGGGATAATTTCTAGTGTTCTATATCACAGTAGGATGACTATAGTTAACAATAATATCTTATATCATTTTAAATAGCTAGGAGAGGGATATTGAATGTTTCCACACACAAAGAAATGATAAATGTTTGAGATTGTGTATATGCTAATTATGCTGAACTGATCACTCTACATGCCTTGAAACATTACTATGTACCCCATGAATATGTATAATTATTATATGTCACATGTTCTCACTTATAAATGGGAGCTAAATGATGAGAACACATGGACACATAGAGGGGAACAACACACACGGGGGACTTTCAGAGGGTGGTGGGTGGGAGAGGGAGAAGATCAGGAAAAATAACTAATGGGTACTAGGCTTAATATCTGGGTGAGGAAGTAATTTGTACAACAAACCCCCATGACATAAGTTTACCTTCGTAACAAACCTGCGCTGTACCCCAAATTTAAGGTTAAAAAAAAGAAAAAGCAAAATCAAAATCTTTTTTATTTTATTTTATTTTATTATCATTATACTTTAAGTTCTAGGGTACATGTGCATAACGTGCATGTTTGTTACATATGTATACTTGTGCCATGTTGGTGTGCTGCACCCATCAACTCATCAGCACCCATCAACTCGTCATTTACTGAGATGCCACAATATACCTACTAGGATAGCTGGGTTCTTTTGCTTTTTTTTTTTTCTTTTTTATTATACTTTAAGTTCTAGGGTACATGTGCACAATGTGCAGGTTTGTTACATATGTATATATGTGTCATGTTGGTGTGCTGCACACATTAACTCGTCATTTACATTAGTATATCTCCTAATGCTATCCCTCCCCCCTCCCCACACCCCACAACAGGCCCCGGTGTGTGATGTTCCCCTTTCTGTGTCCAAGTGTTCTCACTGTTCAATTCCCACCTATGAGTGAGAACATCTGGTGTTCGGTTTTCTGTTCTTGTGATAGTTTGCTGAGAATGATGATTTCCAGCTGCACCCATGTCCTTACAAAGGACACAAACTCATCCTTTTTTATGACTGCATAGTATTCCATGGTGTATATGTGCCACATTTTCTTAATCCAGTCTATTATTGATGGACATTTGGGTTGGTTCCAAGTTTTTGCTATTGTGAATAGTGCTGCAATAAACATATGTGTGCATGTGTCTTTATAGCAGCATGATTTATAATCCTTTGGGTATATACCCAGTAATGGGATGGCTGGGTCAAATGGTATTTCTAGTTCTAGAGCTTTGAGGAATTGTCACACTGTCTTCCACAATGGGTGAACTAGTTTACAGTCCCACCAACAGTGTAAAAGTGTTCCTATTTCTCCACATCCTCTCCAGCACCTGTTGTTTCCTGACTTTTTAATGATTGCCATTCTAACTGGTGTGAGATGGTATCTCATTGTGGTTTTGATTTGCATTTTTCTGATGGCTAGCGATGATGAGCATTTTTTCATGTGTCTGTTGGCTGTATGAATGTCTTCTTTTGAGAAGTGTCTGTTCATATCCTTTGCCCACTTTTTGATGGGGTTGTTTGTTTTTTTCTTGTAAGTTTGGGTTCTTTGTAGGTTCTGGATCTTAGCCCTGTTTCAGATGAGTAGATTGCAAAGATTTTCTCCCATTCTGTAGGTTGCCTGTTCACTCTGATGGTAGTTTCTTTTGCTGTGGAGAAGCTCTTCAGTTTAATTAGATTGCAGTTGTCCATTTTGGCTTTTGTTGCCATTGCTTTTGGTGTTTTAGACATGAAGTCCTCACCCATGTCTATGTCCTGAATGGCATTGCCTAGGTTTTCTTCTAGGGTTTTTATGGCTTTAGGTGTAACATTTAAGTTTCTAATCCATCTTGAATTAATTTTTGTCTAAGGTGTAAGAAAACGATCCAGTTTCAGCTTTCTACTTATGGTTAACCAGTTTTCCCAGCACCATTTATTAAATAGGGAATCCTTTCCCCATTTCTTGTTTTTGTCAGGTTTGTCAAAGTTCAGATGGTTGTAGATGTGTGGTATTATTTCTGAGGGCTCTGTTCTGTTCCATTGGTCTATATATCTGTTTTGGTACGAGTACCATGCTGTTTTGGTTACTGTAGCCTTGTAGTATAGTTTGAAGTCAGTTAGCATGATGCCTCCAGCTTTGTTCTTTTTGCTTAGGATTGTCTTGGCAATGTGGACTCTTTTTTGGTTCCATATGAACTTTAAAGTAGTTTTTTCCAATTCCGTGAAGAAGGTCATTGGTAGCTTAATAGGGATGGCATTGAATCTATTTCACGATATTGATTCTTCCTATCCATGAGCATGGAATGTTCTTCCATTTGTTTGTGTCCTCTTTTATTTCATTGATCAGTGGTTTGTAGTTCTCCTTGAAGAGGTCCTTCACATCCCTTGTAAGTTGGATTCCTGGATATTTTACTCTCTTTGAAGCAATTGTGAATGGGAGTTCACTCATGATTTGGCTCTCCGTCTGTTATTGGTGTATAATAATGCTAGTGACTTTTGCACATTAATTTTGTGTCCTGAGACTTTTCTGAAGTTGCTTATCAGCTTAAGGAAATTTTGGGCTGAGACGATGGGGTTTTCTAAATATACAATCATGTCATCTGCAAACAGGGACAATTTGACTTCCTCTTTTCCTGATTGAATACCCTTTATTACTTTCTCCTGCCTGATTGCCCTGGCCAGAACTTCCAACACTATGTTGAATAGGAGTGGTGAGAGAGGGCATCCCTGTCTTGTGCCAGTTTTCAAAGGGAATGCTTCCAGTTTTTGCCCATTCAGTATGATATTGGTTGTAGGTTTGTCATAAATAGCTCTTATTATTTTGAGATATGTCCCATTGATACCAAATTTATTGAGAGTTTTTATCATGAAGGACTGTTGAATTTTGTCAAAGTCCTTTTCTACGTCTGTTGAGATAATCATGTGGTTTTTGTCTTTGGTTCTGTTTATATGCTGGATTACATTTATTGATTTGCATATGTTGAACCAGCCTTGTATCCCAGGGATGAAGCCCACTTGATCATGGTGGATAAGCTTTTTGATGTGCTGCTGGATTCGGTTTGCCAGTATTTTATTGAGGATTTTTGCATCAATGTTCATCAGGGATATTGGTCTAAAATTCTCTGTTTTTGTTTTGTCTCTGCCAGGTTTTGGTATCAGGATGATGTTGGCCTCATAAAATGAGTTAGGGAGGATTCCCTCTTTTTCTATTGATTGGAATAATTTCAGAAGTAATGGTACCAGCTCATCCTTGTACCTCTGGTAGAATTCGACTGTGAATCCATCTGGTCCTGGACTTTTTTTGGTTGGTAGGCTATTAATTATTGCCTCAATTTCAGAGCCTGTTATTGGTCTATTCAGGTATTGAACTTCTTCCTGGTTTAGTCTTGGGAGAGTGTATGTGTCCAGGAATTTATCCATTTCTTCTAGGTTTTCTAGTTTATTTGCGTAGAGGTGTTTATAGTATTCTCTGATGGTAGTTTGCATTTCTGTGGGATGGATGGTGATATCCCTTTTATCATTCTTTATTGTGTCTCTTTGATTCTTCTCTCTTTTCTTCTTTATTAGTCTTGCTAGCGGTCTATCAATTTTGTTGATCTTTTCGAAAAAACAGCTCCTGGATTCGTTGATTTTTTGAAGGGCTTTTTATGTCTCTATCTCCTTCAGTTCTGCTCTCATCTTAGTTATTTCTTGCCTTCGGCTAGCTTTTGAATGTGTTTGGTCTTGCTTCTCTAGTTCTTTTAATTGTGATGTTAGGGTGTCAGTTTTAGATCTTTCCTGCTTTCTCTTGTGGGCATTTAGTGCTATAAATTTCCCTCTACATACTGCTTTAAATGTGTCCCAGAGATTCTGGTATGTTGCATCTTTGTTCTCATTGGTTTCAATGAACATCTTTATTTCTGCCTTCATTTCGTTATGTACCCAGTAGTCATTCAGGAGCAGGTTGTTCAGTTTCCATGTAGTTGAGCAGTTTTGATTGAATTTCTTAATCCTGAGTTCTAGTTTGATTGCACTGTGGTCTGAGAGACGGTTTGTTATAATTTCTGTTCTTTTACATTTGCTGAGGCGTGCTTTACTTCCAACTATGTGGTCAATTTTGGAATAAGTGTGATGTGGTGCTGAGAAGAATGTATATTCTCTTGATTTGGGGTGGATTGTTCTGTAGATGTCTATTAGATCCACTTGGTGTAGAGTCGAGTTCAATTCCTGGATATCCTTATTAACTTTCTGTCTCATTGATCTGTCTAATGTTGACAGTGGGTTGTTAAAATCTCCCGTTATTATTGTGTGGGAGTCTAAGTCTCTTTGTAAGTCTCTAAGGACTTGCTTTATGAATCTAGGTGCTCTCCTGTATTGGGTGCATATATATTAAGGATAGTTAGCTCTTCTTGTTGAATTTATCCCTTTACCATTGTGTAATGTCCTTCTTTGTCTCTTTTGATCTTTGGTGGTTTAAAGTCTGTTTTATGACATGAGAGCTACATGACAAATGCACGAGTTTCAGTAACTGACTCGATCATCTGGAAGAAGCGGTATCAGAAATTGAAGATCAAATGAATGAAATGAAGTGAGAAGAGAAGTTTAGAGAAAAAAATAAAAAGAAATGAACATAGCCTCCAAGAAATATGGGACTATGTGAAAAGACCAAATCTATGTCTTATTGGTGTACCTGAAAGTGATGGGCAGAATGGAACCAAGTTGGAAAACACTCTGCAGGATGTTATCCAGGAGAACTTTCCCAACCTAGCAAGGCAGGCCAACATTCAAATTCAGGAAATACGGAGAACACCACAAGGATACTCCTGGAGAAGAGCAACTCCAAGACACATAATTGTCAGATTCACCAAAGTTGAAATGAAGGAAAAAATGTTAAGGGCAGCCAGAGAGAAAAGTTGGGTTACACACAAAGGGAAGCCCATCAGACTAACAGCAGATCTCTCAGCAGAAACTCTCCAAGCCAGAAGAGAGTAGGGGCCAATATTCAACATTCTTAACGAAAAGAATTTTCAACCCAGAATTTCATATCCAGCCAAACTAAGTTTCATAAGTGAAGGAGAAATAAAATCCTTTATAGACAAGCAAATGTTGAGAGATTTTGTCACCACCAGGCCTGCCCTACAAGAGCTCCCAAAGGAAGCACTAAACATGGAAAGGAACAACTGGTACCAGCTATTGCAAAACCATGTCAAAATGTAAAGTCCATCGATGCTAGGAAGAAACTGCATCAACTAACGAGCAAAATAACCAGCTAACATCATAATGACAGGATCAAGTTCACACATAACATTATTAACCTTAAATGTAAATGCGCTAAATGCTCCAATTAAAAGACACAGACAGGCAAATTGGATAAAGAGTCAAGACCCATCAATTTGCTGTATCCAGGAGACCCATCTCAAGTGCAGAGACACACATAGGCTCAAAATAAAGGGATGAAGGAACATCTGCCAAGCAAATGGAAAATAAAAAAAAGGCAGGGGTTGCAATCCTAGTCTCTGATAAAACAGACTTTTTTTTTTCTTAAAAAGAAAAAGGTGTTGTCAATGATGTGGAGAAATTGCAATCGTGGTATATTGCTTATAGGAATGTAAAACACATGAACCAACCCCTCAGATCAAGATCAAGATCAAGAGCATCCCCTGACACCGTGGCAACCAACCGTGTGCTCCTTCCCTAGCTCATCTCTGGTTTTCTTCCCCATAACAGAGACAGTGGTACTTCTGGTTACAGTGGTACCAACTTTCTGGTTATCATACACTTGTCTTTTATTTTTTGAGTTTTGAAACACATATTTCTAAATATATATTAAAGAAGCTATTGCTTACTTTTACTAGCCTGATATGTAAAAATGGTATCATATTCAATATGATACACCATATTAATAGAATAAAAGGAAAAAATCTCACATGATCTTGTTTGTACCCAGAAAATGTATTTGACAAAGTATAACATCTTTTTATAATAAAAACACTGAACAAACTAAGAGTAGAAAGGAACTTCCTATACCCGGTGAAGCATTCTATGAAAAAAAGCCGCAGATAACATCACACATGATACAAAACTGAACTTTTCCCCAAGTCAGTCTCCTGACGTGAAGTAGGAGCAGTGCTTGTACAAACCCTGAGGATAATAGATGTGTTCCTGCTTTGTAAATTGTAAAGCACTGTGTTCACAGAAGGGTTCGGGGTTCTGTTCAATGTTTCTCTACCTGGGGCCAGTCCTTCTCCCTTGCATTTTTTCCCCGGAGTGTGCTGACTAGGTTGGAGAGATTAGCTCTGTGGAGTGTTCAGGTTTGGATTGGAAGCTGTGGCCCTGAACAGAACAGACGGTTTGGCAGCCATTTAGGATCAACTGTTTATGATTAAAGCCTCGGTGGGTAGTATAGGGCCCTGCAGACAGAGGCCTGTCACTTCTGATCATGTTCCTACTCCATCATCTGTGCCTGACTCCTTAGCATGCTGATGCAGGGCTAGAGCCTGGAACCCTGATCTAATTCTTCAGCACCCATTGGGGTGTTCTGGGCCTTTGTGGATGTCAAAGAGGGGAAACACTTCTTCCTTTTCGGATGTAGCCAGTTGTGGCTGTCCTTCATTTCCAATTCCTATTAACACTTGCCTGGACAATTGCAACAGCCTCCAAGCCAGTCTCTCTGCCTCCAGTCTTATCCTTTCAGGCTACTTTTCACATGGCAACCAGGGTGAATATGTAAACATGAAAATACGATCACATCATTGGCCTACTGAAGAGTGCCCTCAAGACGAAGTCAAAGCTGCTCAGATTTCAGAAAGCCTTTCAGGACTTTTTGTGTTTTGTTTTAAAGTGATTAGCCCTTGCTTTGTTACTAAGTTACTGAGTTTTTTATTTAGATACTAGTCCAATATTATCCACAACATGATGACAACAACAGCAGCAGGTCACCTTCATTTAGCGTGCCAGGCACTGAGCCATGCACTCTGTTTGCATTGTCTCCTTTAATACTTATGGCAGGAAGCCACTAATAGTATTTCCACTTTACAGATAGAAAACTGGCCCCAGTGAAGCTATGTAACTTCCCAAAGGTTACCCAGCTAGAAGGAGCAAAGCCTGGATTTGAAGACTGCCTTGTGTCTTAATCACTGTGTGTGGGACTTCCTCAAGTCTCTATCCAGTGATTGACCTGCAGTGACAGGTTGCTCACCACCATAAGACATCCTGTTCCAGTGGGAGGCACTCTGCCTATGCTATTGCTTTGGTTGAGTGGTAGTCTGCCTCCCTGGCCTCAGCACAGCCTATTAGAGCCCATTAGAACAAATTTCTGCCCTCTGCTTCAGTCTTGCCCTGTGTGGACTGTGAGCTGGTCACCAAATCTCCTCACCTCACCTGCCCAAAGCTTTCTGGGGCCGTCAGCCCTCTGGTCAATTTCCTCTGGAGTGCTCAGCCTATCACAACTAACTCACCCGCATTCATTAGAGAGAGCTGTTGGGGAATCAAATTTGTTTCTTGGTTAAGGGCTTTGGAGCCACACAGGCTGGGGTTCTAATCTCCACTAGACTCGTTATTGGCTCTGTGACACGGGAATTGTTGCTTAACTTCTTCAAATCTAGTTTCTGCTTTGTAATACTGGAATAACCACAGTATTTTCCTTATAAGTTTATTGTGAGAATTAACTTGAATTAATTTATGTAAAATACTTAAAATACTGCCATACACACAGCAAACTATAAGACTGTATTTATTGCACTGTATGTTTTCCCAATTTGCCTGAGAACAGGCATTTTCTTTTTTCTTTTTACTTTTTAAATATTGAGAGGCATAGCTTACATATATAAGATAGCATATGAACATTAAGTGACTATTTATATAGGTATAAACCTGTATAACCATAACTCAGCTCAATATAGGGAAAATATTCCTTCCCTAATGTCCATTCTCATTCAATGCCCCATTCTTAGATGTATTTAATAATCTGATTTGTGTTCCTATAGATTATATTTGTCCCTTCTAGAGTTTCATACAGGTAGAATCATAGTCTGTATTTTTTGTCTGGCTTCTTTTACACAGCATGTGTTTGAGGTCATCCATGTTATAAAATGTGTCAGTGGTTCATTTTTTTATTGCATCATGTCACGTTTTGTTAGCTATTAACCTATTGATGAACATATTTTTCCAGGTGGGAGACAATATGAGTAATGTTATTATGAACATTTGAGTACAAGTATTTGTGCAAACATACGTTTTTGTTTCATTTGGGCATATACCTAGGAATGGAATTGCTGGATCATATGGTAACTCTATGTTTAACTGTATTAGAAACCATCAAACTATTTTCTAAAGTGTTTGTATCATTTTACCAACAGTGTGTGAGGGTTCCAGTTGCTCCCCATTCTTGCCAACATTTGTTGTTATCAGTCTTTTAAATAGGCCATTAGTAGCCATTCTAGTGGATGTACAGTAATTGGAAGTTGTTAAATGACCATATACTGGGCTCAGTCTTGATGTAGGCATTGCGTGTGACATTGATTGGACACAGTAGGTGCGAAAACTACAATTATGAGGGTACCTTATATTCAGTATCATTATCACTCTGACTTCAGTACATAACAGCACTGTAAGGTAAGGTAGGCATCTCAGAAATCATTATTCTCATTGTACAGATGAAGAAACTGCAGCTTGTTCACTCATTAAACAGTGAATATCTGCTATGTGCCAGATGTCAGGCTTGATTCTGGGAGACTTGTGGACCAGCCAGACATTTTTGCCAGCCACAGTGAGGGTTCCAGGCCATTGGGAAAGATGGCTCCTGGACAAGTACTAAGCCACACAACCCAGACACAAAGATTCAAATGAGACTTGAGGCCATGCTAAACTGGATCCCAGCTCTTTTGACATTCTCTATTGGGCTCAGCCTAGTCCAGGTTTGAGAGTCCTTTCTGAAGAGGACTTATTTTTCAAGTACAGTTAATGAGGTTGCCTTTTCAGAACTGAGGTAAAGAGAAGGGTCTCCATGGCTGGCACATAGCAGATAACCAGCAACGGGCACAATGGTCATTAGATTTTGACCCTTTGGCCATCCTGGTGTCACTCAGGCTCATTGATCCATTACTGGGTGAAAAATCATTTGTAATAGGGAGGGTCTACCCTAGGAACTTTTCATTGGTGAATCATATTTGGGGACACTCTCTGCCCAACGCCTCTTAGAATCACTAGATACTCTGTACTAATCACCACCTCAAAGCAATTTTTACAAGGCCTAAAACTTTTCCAAACTTCCCTTAACGTGGGTGGCAATACATCCAGCAGTTTTCAAGTGATACAGAAATGGTTACACAGACACAAACTAAATTGGCAATACATCTAATTGAAAGGGCAGAGTAGGACAACATGTGTCTCCTCCCACACATATATCCCACTCCCTCTGTTTGTTCCTTTGGATAGTATGACGGGAAATTGGGAGACACTTCCAAAGGGGTCTTTCCTGCCATTTCCCTGGGAGAAGTAAGGCATATGTTGTTTTCGTAAAAAGCTGATTCTTGGAGAGTTTTGCTTTTCAATAATTATGCATCCATGGCAGATTCATCAGTCTATAATGTATTCCTTAGTGACGAGTAATTTGTTGTTCTTCTTCTAGCACAAATCACAGCAGCCTTGGTAAACTCGTCTTCTTCTCCCGCTATCTTTCAAAGGGTGACTAACATGGGCCATCCAATAGGTAATGTAAACATGACCCTGAAGTTGAAATGGGACAGGTGGGTGCTAATTTAAACTGAATTTCTACTTGAAGGGATACCAACCACCCAGAAAGCCATGTTGGAGGCATTGTTAACCTGTGCTCACCCACTGCTAGAGATCCCACTTGGAAGGTCCCAACAACTCTTTCTTCTCAAAGGACTATATGAGTTCCTGCTTCTCTTTTTAATGTTTTTTAATTTTTAATTTTTGAGTTACATAATAGGTGTATCATTTATAGGTACGTGAGATGTTTTGATCCAGGCATGCAATGCAAACTAATCACATCATGGAGAATGGAATATCCAGCCCCTCAAGTATTTACCCTTTGTGTCACAAACAATTCAGTTACACTCTTTTAGTTATTTTAAAATGTAAAATTAAGTTATTATTGACTATAGTCTCACTTTTGTACTATCAAATAGTAGGTCTTATTCATTCTTTCTATTTGCTTGTACCCATTAACCATCCCTACCTTCTCCCCAACCCCCTACTACCATTCCCAGGCTCTGGTAATCATCCTTCTGGTAATCATCATCTATGTCCATGAGTTCAATTGTTTTGATTTTTAGATTTCACAAATAAGTGAGAACATGCAATGTTTATCTTTCTGTATCTGGTTTATTTCACTTAACATAATGATCTCCAGTTCCATCCATGTTGCTGCAAATGGTAAGATCTCGTTCTTCTTTTCAGCTGAGTAGTACTTCATTGTGCATACATACCACATTTTCTTTATCTGTTTTTCTGTTGGTGGACACTTAAGTTGCTACCAGATGTTAACTATTGTAACTATTGTAAATAGTGCTACAATAAACATGAGAGTGCAGATATCTCTTTGAAATACCGATTTTCTTTCTTTTGGGCATATACCCAGCAGTGGGATTACTGAATCGTAAGGTAGCTCGATTTTTAGTTTTTTGAGGAACCTCCAAACTGTTCTCCATAGAGGCTGTATTAATTTACATTCCCACTAACAATATACAAAGATTCCCTTTTCTCCACATCCTCTCCAGCATTTATTATTGCCTGACTTTTGGATAGAAGTCATTTTAACTGGTATGAGATGACGTGTCATTGTAGTTTTGGTTTGGTTTTCTCTGATGATCAATGATGTTGAGCAACTTTTCATATGTCTGTTTCCCATTTGTATGCCTTCTTTTGAGAAATGTCTGTTCAAATATTTTGCCCGTTTCTAATTGGATTATTAGACTGAGTTGCTTGAACTCCTTATATATTCTGGTTATTAATCTGTTATTAGACAGGTATTTTCCTGCTTCTCTTTTTCAAGGTTGTTTCAGGTATTCTAGGTGTATATATTACCATATTAATTTTAGCATCAGATTTCCTATTTCTACAAAATACGTATTTTTTTAATTTTTGATTGGAATTGCACTGAATCTATAGAACAGCTTAGGAAAATTAATATTCTAATGATATTGAGTCTTCTGATCCAGGAACACAGTATAGCTATTTTGGTATTTCATTTTTTTCAGCAATGTTCTGTAATTTTCAGTGTCTAAGTGTTTCATTCCTTTGTCAGATTTATCCCTAAGTATTCCATACTTTTCAAAATGATTGTGTATAGTATTTTTAAATTTTAATTTATCTTTTTTATCGTTACCATATACATCTACAATTGATTCTTGTTTATTGATCTTATATCCTGCAAACTTGCTGTATTAGATTCTTATGACCGCTATAACAAATTAACACAAACTTGGTAGCTTAAAACAATACACATTTATTATATTACAATTCTGGCAGTCAGAAGTCCAAAATTAGTCT
This sequence comes from Piliocolobus tephrosceles, assembly GCF_002776525.5. NCBI lineage: Eukaryota > Metazoa > Chordata > Mammalia > Primates > Cercopithecidae > Piliocolobus > Piliocolobus tephrosceles. The sequence continues at coordinate 2,834,734 of NC_045445.1, read as the reverse complement.
CAGTGGGCTAAAATCAAGGTGTCATCATGGCTGTGCGGCTTCTGGAGGCTTTGGGGGAGAATCTCCTTTTTTTCTAGCTTCTAGAGACTATTCATATTGTTTGACTCATGGCTCCAGTTTCCATCTTAAAACCAGCAGAATAACATCTTCCAATGTTTCTCTCTCTCTGACTCTGCCCCTTTTGCTTTCCTCTTATGATTGCATTGGGTCCACCAGGATAATCCAGAATAATATTCTCATCTCAAGTTCCTTAACTTAGTCACACCTGCCAAGCCCCTCTTGCCATGGAAGGTAACATATTCTGAAGATTAGAATATGAACATCTTCAGACGACTGTTATTCTGACCACAGCACTTATCAAAGACACTTACTAGTTTCAGACTTTTAAACAAGATTCAGTCAGATTTTCTATGTAGATTATAATAATGTCTGCAAATAAAGGGTTTTTATTTTTCTTTTTCAATCTACATGCTTGCCTTCCTTCCTTCCTTCCTTCCTTCCTTCCTTCCTTCCTTCCTTCCTTCCTTCCTTCCTTCCTCCCTTCTTCTTCCCTTATTTTTATTCTGGCTTTATTGTAATGCTTAGAATCTCTAGTACAATGTTAAATAGAAGTGATGAAAGTGAACTCCTTATCTTGTTCCAGATCTTTGAGCAAGGTCATTAATTCCTTTATCATAATGTATTATGATTTCTTATAAGTTCCTCTTATCTGGTTGTGGAAGTTCTCTTCTATTCCTAGTTTGTGCAGAGCTTTCATCAGTAATGGATTTTGAATACTGTCAAATGCTTCTGCTGAGATCATCATATGGGTCTTTTTAGGTTTGTTAATATAATGTACTACATTGATTAGTTTTCAAACATTAACGCAAACTTGCATTCCTGGGATAAATCTACTTGAACATGATGTAGTATCCTTTTTACATGTTGCTGACTTTTAATTTGCTAAGAATATTTAAAGATTTTTAAAAAATTAGGTACTTGAAGATATTGGTCTGTAGTTTTTGTTTCTTGTAATGTCTTTATTTGCTTTTATTATTAAGATAATGTTGGTCTCATAAATTGAGATGGAAAGTATTTCCTTCTCTTCAATTATAAATGTGGACATGCAAAAACTCCAACAACATAATAGCAAAGCAAACCCAGCAACATTTAAAAACAATTATAAAACATGACCAAGTGAGATTTATCCCAGGAATATAAGGTTGGTTTACTATCTGGAAATAATGTAACATATCATATTAATTGGTTGCTAGAATCACATCATCATCTAAATAGATGCAGAAAACATCCAGCCCCCTTTCTTGGTAAGAATACTTAACAAACTAGGAATAGAAGGAATGATCTGTTAGTGGTGATGTCTTTCACCTATTGTGTGCCTGAAAAAAGCTTCATTTTTCATATCATATCATACCATATCATGTGATTTTCATATCACTTCCTTTTTGAATGACATTTGTCCTGGGTGTGGAATATTAGGTTGACATGTTGTTTTCAATACTTTAAAAATATTGCTTCACTATCTTCTCACTTGCATTATTTCCAACAAAAATCTTATGCCCTTATCTTTATTCCTCTAATGGCTACATATCTCTTTTCTGTCTCCTTTTTAGGTTTTCTTATTATCTCTGTTTTTCATAATTTGTTTGTGATGTCCCTTGGTATAGTTTTCTTTATGTTTCTTGTGGTCTGTGTTTGCTGAGCTTTTTGGATTGGTGGGTGACACAGTTTGGATGTTTTGTTCCCTCCAAATCTCATGTTGGAATATGACTTCCAATATTAGAGGTGGGCTCAGTGGGAGGTGTTTGTGTCATGGGGAACTATCCCTCACAAATGGTTTGATGCTGTGTTCACAGTAATAAGTTAGTTCTCACTTTATGAGTTCATGCGAGATCTGGTTGTTTAAAAGAGCCTGGACCCTCCTCCCTCTCTCTTGCTCCTTCTCTTGCCATGTGACACACTGGCTGCCCCTTTGCCTTCCACCATGATTGTAAGCTTCCTGAAGCCTTACCAGAGGCACATGCTAGCACCACCATGCTTCCTGTATAGCCTGCAGAACCAAGAGCCAACATAAACCTCTTTTCTTTATAAATTACCCAGTCTCAGGTATTACTTTTAGCAATGCAAAATGAACTAATGCAATGGGATTATATTTTTCATCAAATTTGGAAAAAAGGGACATCATTTTGTTATGTAATTTTTCTGTTTGCCTCTCATTTTCAGAGACTCTAGTTATATGTATATTAGGGCACTTGCAGTTTTCTACAGCTCAGTGATGCTCTGCTATTTTTTTTTCAAATTTTTCTTTTATCTCAACTTCCCATCTTGGATAGTTTGCTTTGCTATATCTTCAAGCTCACTTTTGTTTTTTTCGGAAATATTTAATTTGTTAATCTCATCCAGTGCATTTTTATCTCATTTTTTTTGTTGTTGTTGTTTTCATCTGCAGAAGTTTGATTTGTGTCTTTTTGTATCTTTCACATTTCTACTTAACTTTTTACCATATGGAACATAATTATAATTATAATTATTGTTTTAATGCCCATGTTTGCTAATTCTGATATCTGTATCACTTCTGGGTTGGTTTCAACTGATTACTTTTTCTTTCTGTTGTTTGGATTTTTCTAGTTCATTGCATGCCTGCTAATATTTGTTTGGAACCAGATATTTTGATTTTACCTTGCCAGATGCTAGGTTTTACCTTGTCAAGTACTATATTTTTGAATTCCTATAAACATTATTGATCTTCATTCTAGAATGTAGTTAAGTTAATTAGAAACAGTCTGATCCTTTTGAGTCTTGCTTTTAAGATTTATTAGGTGGGAGTGGGACATTGCTCAGTCTAGGGTTCATAATTCCTCACTTTTGAAGCAAGAATACTGTGTACTCTATCCAATGTCAGGTGAATTACAAATTTGTCTAGTCTGGCTAGTGGCAGCAGGTACTATTCCAGATTGTGTGAGTGCTATGTCCTTCACTCTCATCCTTTTAGATCATTCTTACCCCAGCCTCCAGTAGTTTCCTCATATGCATGTGGTGATCAGTATTCTGTTGAATACTTGAGGGGGACACTCCACAGACATCTGGAATTATTTCTATGTGTGTCTTTCTACTCTCCAGTATGCTACACTACAAGCTCTGACTGTCTTTGTTTTCCCAAACTCCAAGCTGGATGTCCTCAATTCAGGGATACTGTAAGGCTCTGCCCAGGTTTCCCCTCCTCGAATCACATCTTAGAAGCTTTTTCTAGGCAACAAGCTGGGAAAACCATAGTACTCACCGACTGTTTCCCTTTTCTCCAGGATCACTGTTCTTTGTTACGTGATGGACAGAGTCTCGAAAAGTATTGTTTCACATATTTTGTTCTTTCAGGCAGGAGAATAAATCTAATCCTTATTACTTTAACTTGGCAAGAAGTGGAAGTCCCAATGTTATTTAATTTTAATCAATCTACATTTATGTAGCCACATAGCATAGTGCATTTCTAGAGGATTCAGAAGTTCAGTGAGACCGAAGTGCAGAAAGCAAGAAACATGTCATCAGATGAAGCTGGTCTAATCAGGCTCTCTGTTTTGGATTCTAGTTATATGCCACCACAGTTTTGCTCAGCACTGCCCACTTTCCAGACGCAAAGTCATTTTCTCAATGAAAAGCCCCATATGCCACTGCTATTGCCTTATTACCTAGCACTCTCAGTACTTTTAGTCGCTCTCTACTTCAAGATGAGGGTTAGGCTCCATTGTATCCTCCACTGAGTCCACCGTGGTAGAAGTTGCAAGTGTTATGCTACCCAGGCCTGATTCTACTGCATTCAATAGAAGTCCTGGTCCCTCCTATCACTCCTAGACTTAGATGAAGTGCCTTGGGCACCATGGGGTCTCACTTCCATAATGGATACCTGAAGGGTGGATAGCATAACCTGAATGTACAGGTGGGTTAGTGGCTTCTGAGTTGAATTTTCAACAATAAACAACAAGAGATAAAATCAACTGTTCTGCAGCAAGGTGGCTCCATTTCAACTTTCCACAGATGCTTAATGCCACTGAGCAACAGGCTGAGTTTCTTTGGAAATTCTGGACAACTGCATAGTCTGCCACCTGATATTTGCTTTCCTACCTTTCTTACATCACTTCTCTTTTTCACATCACTCTTGCTGTCCCAAGACTGAATCACTAAATAAAGCCTTAGGATGTAAACTTCACATTCGGCTATGCTTTTTAAGCAACCCTGAGTATGACTATTTTGTAGGTCATTGTCCGAATTTGAGACCTCAGGACGTTGGAAAACCCTTGGAGTATATGAGATACGAGAGTGAAAATGCATACTGACTGCTGAATGGAGAATAGGTTTGAGGGGATTAGAGTAGAGGCAGTAAGGCCAATTAGGGACTATTGCTGTATTTTAGGCCACAGTTGATGTCAACTTGGACTAGGGCAGTGACAGTGAAGTAGTAGATTAAGCAGATATATTGTAGAGAGATATAGAAGGTAGGCTAAAAAGTAACTCATGATGGAATAAGTGAGAGGTAGAATGATGATTGAGGAGTCATAAAGGAATCTTAAGTTACTGGCTTTAATAATTGGGTAAATGTTGTCATTTTCAGATACCAGGGAAATTGTGGAGCATAAGATTTAGAAGATAAATTTGAATTTGAGTATGTTGAATTTAAAGATACTATGGGCCATCCAATAGGATGGATTTAATTCTGCCTTCATGGGAATGAGCATGCATTCCATGACCTCATTGCCTTTTTATGACTCACCCATTGGCTATTTCTCTGCCATTGTTAGGGACAGGACGCGAGCGAGTCTTTTGGTCTTTTGTTTTATCTCAGTAACAAAGGAGAGGTCAGGTCTCTGGGACGGAAAACATGTTGTTTTATGTTTCACTTTGCTTTCTCTTCCTGAATTCACCTAGATGCCCATAGACAATGAAAGATACAGCAGTTTTTCAGAGAACAAGGGATATCTGAACTTACAGCAGGAAGTTGAGTTCCAGTTGTGGTTGCTGTGGTCCCCCTTAATGAAGTGATCTCAGCTGTGCCACCTTTTTGCTGCCACCACAGGGTCTCTGAGAGGCAATGAACTGCCCAGAAGCCTACCCAGGGCTTCTCTACCTCATTTAGTTGGGTCTTCTGCTTAGCAGTGTTCTCCCTCTCCTGATGGGGAGGGTAAATAGCTAAAACTATTCATTATTTACGGTAAATAGCTAGAACTCTTCATCAGTCTTCTGTCTGGAGTTTCGAGGATTTAGGTTCAATGCTGAGGACAAGTCTCATTGCAGGTATAAAGCTTGGGGCTTTAGGGCCCTTACGGCAGGCAGCTATGATGCAGACCTAAGTTACTACTCTGGTCGAATCATTAAAGATTTTGAAATTGAAGCGATTTGTACCCCTGCCAAGTACAGCTCTCTGGTCTGGAAGGATCTCATCTATGTCTTGAACAAATGAGTAATTCTCTGCCCACACTGTACTTCATCTGTAGGCAGGGTCCAACTACCTGTGTAAATAGCCTGATGGGGCAGAGATTTGGCAAGTCATCCTGCATATTTATGTGGCCCCCAGGCCTACACCTGCGTACTTGTTAGTCTAATATCCCAGAAGCTGGTCCTAAGTTGAATTAACCTAGCATAAAAGGATATTACTCCAGGCTGGATCTTGGTTATTGTCTGGAAGATTTTGGTGATCTTTGATGTCCGAGATATCTACCATCTGTATTCATCATTTTCCTGGGCATGGGCACACTGGCAAAAGTCACACTTGATCCTTGCCCTATTGATGCTCACAGTTTGGAGGTGCAAGTAGATCTGTGGCCAGCTAATCATTCTATAAGGAAATTAGTAATAAGTTTTCTGAGCTACAAATTACTACAGCAGCCAAATAACCAACAAGATTGCAATCCAACAAAGTATCTTGGAGGAAGCAGCATTTGAGCTGAGTCTTTTAAGATGCAATTCTTTAGACATGTAGAGATTAGATGCAAGGCATTCCACTTTGAGAGAACTGTATAAGCAAGAGAAAGAAGTGATACAGTACAAAATCTGCTTAGGGCATGGAAGAACTCTAAGGTGTTTGAGGGTGAAGAGGTAGGAAGGGAGGAGATGCAACAGCTAAGGACAACATACCAAGAACCGTGCAGCCACACAATCAACTGTTATTTAGTATGTGACCCAGAGCAAAGGAAGGTGTCTGAGTTGCATGGAGGTGGGCAGTGACAGGATAGTCACAAATATCTGTGTTTTGGAAAAGTCAATCTGGAGAACAGATTGTGTGGAGGGAAAATAGAGAGTTCCATTTGAAGATGATAGCAGGATTTCAGCAAGAGTTGAGGAGAGGCTAAAGCACTGGAAGTGGGGTTGGAGAAGAATTTGTCCTCCAAGTACAAAGAGGGAGAGGAAGGATAAAGGCAGTTCCCAGGATGCCTTCAGGAATCTTCCAGGAAGATGAGAGCACCACCCCTAAAATGGGGAATTCTGGAGGAGCAGTAGAGTGAGGAGGTTGATTTGGTCAGGTTTGGCCACGTTGAAGTGCAACATGCATATTGAGCAGCCAGGTGCATTGCAGGCAAATGATAATGTGGGCCTTTCCACACAAGAAAGGGCCCATGTGAAATCTTGAGATTCTTTAGAATCTGACCAGCTGTATTGCACCACCAGTGCGGAGCCCAAATGGGGATATGGTTGCTTTTTACCTAGTGGGCAGAATTAGTGCATTACCACAGATACAGCCACACCTAGTTCCAAAAGACTTGTCAGATGTCAAACCTCATGAGACTCTCAGCCTGATCTTAGTCTTGATTCTGGCTCTGCTAGGGTGTAACTTCAGTTAAACAGCCTGAAGAGCAAAAGAACAACAATTCTGTTTGTATTCTTGTTGGCAAAACACCCCAAACTAATAGCATGATTTTAGCAGATTTGAGAGGCCTTTGGGGGCAATTACTAGGACTCATAAAGGAAAGACCAAACACCTGTTGCTGGGATTAAATGCTTTCCCTTAGCCCTGTGTAGAGCTGTTGATGGGTTGATGGAGACCCAACAAGGGGAAGCTTTCTGTAGAAGAGCTGGGGGCCAGCACATCTGAGCCTTCTTGAAGTGGGAATGTGGGGTGGTAGGTGTGGCAAAAAAGATAAGGGAGTCCCTAACTGCTGGCATCCCAGCATCCTATACGCAGAATGGGAAGGCCCTCAGATTCCACCTCATCTGCCTCCTCATTGTTCTAGTAATGACTCTAAAGCTTGGCTATGGAGCAAAGGTTGGTCGGAAGCCAAATATCCCATCAGGGATGAAATCAGGTTGGGCTCCAGTTTAGATTCCTGGCTTGATGTTTGTGATGGTTAGTTTTGTGTGTCAAATTGACCGGGCCACAAAATGCCCAAATATTGGGTTAAACTTTTTTTTTTTTTTTTTTCTGGGCGTGTGTGTGAGGGTGTTTCTGAAAGAGATTAACATTTAAATTAGTGCATTAAGTAAAGCAGATTGCCATCCCCAATGAGGATGGGCATGATCTAATCCATTTATGATCCAAATAGAGCGAGAAGGCAGAGGAAGGTTTAATTTGCTCTCTGCCTGACTTCTTGAGTGGGGACATCCATTTCTACTGCCCTCAGTGCTCCTGATTCTCAGGCCTTCAGATCCGGACTGGAATTCACACCATCAGCTTTCCAGCTATCAGGTTTTTGAGCCAAACAACCAGCGTTCCTGAGTCTATAGCTTGCAGACAGATTGTGGGACTTCTCAGCTTCTATAATGGTGTAAGCCAATACTTCATGATAAATCTCTCTCTCTCTCTCTCCTCATTCCTCTCTTCTATCTCTCCTCTTTCTCTTTCTCTGTCTCCTCTCTTCTCTCTCTCTCTTTCTCTCTCTCTCTCTCTATATATATATGTGTGTGTGTGTGTGTGTGTGTGTGTGCGTGCTGGGTTGAATCTTTCACTATATCCATTCTGTTGGGACTGGTTCAGAAGTAACAGCCATGGTCCCACAAGCTTAATTTCGAGATGTCAGGCTTTCTCATTACTGGCCCTGGGCCTATAGAGAGTGGAAACAGGGGAAGAAGCTTATATAGTATTTTGTTGAGAACGATTCTACAAGGAATTCGGGCTGCTGGGCCTCAGCAGATGGGACTGTTTTCCCCAAGAGACTGCTCAGAGCCACCTCTTCCCCATGGGTGAGACATTACCAGCACAGAGGTTTGCATGCAGTTCAGTGTTCTACTTCATTAACCACCAGTGACATTCAACAGAAAACCTATTTCAACCAGTTTTCTCTATGCTTTCCAGCCTCTGAAATCATCATCTACACTTTTTTTCTTTGCTCTAGTTCTTTTTGCCACAGAAACTTTCACTGTTAAGGTGCTCTTTCCCCAAAGTGGGGAGCCTGGCAGGAAGGCTTCTTTCAGTCTGCAGGGTGTAATTACAGTGAGAGGAGCAGTGCCATAGGCAGCTCCGTCTCCCATTTGCAGACAGATGGATGCTGCTTTCCCCTTTCCTTTTGGTCCCCTCTAGTTAATCCAGACCTCAGGACTTGTGTTACTTTTCAGGAATCCTCCCACAAGCACTAGCACAGAGCTAAATGCTCAGAAGAAACTGAAACATGAACCCTCCATACATGCCCCAAAAGGAAACTGGAGAGCTAGGGTAGCATTAGTGAGAAAGGGAAGGGGACGCCTGTAACTTTGGCAATGCCTTGCTGAGTACCTTTAGTAAGTCCTTCTCATTCATTTTAGGAGAGCAGAGATATGTGGGGAGGTGGCCAGTGGATAGAAACCTTTGGGAGAGACTAAGGCTCGTTCAATACCAGGGCAGTGGCTCAAATGTTCAGTGACTGGCAGCAAGCACAGTCAAAGTAACAACCCAAATAACTTTCCTCCAATATGCCTGGTCTGTACTTCTAAAACTTTCCATTGAAGGTTGGACCACAGAGATGGCATCTAAGATGGCTGGCCCAGAGTAGGCTCTGTGGAAATGATTGGTGAATTAATGATTCAAGATGGATAGGACATGGAGTATGGATGATCATATTCATTGAATTTTCTCTAATTTGCTTTTCCAGATATTTCTACTGCATTTTATTTTCTGTACTAATTATGTTATGGAATCCTGGTTTATGAGCATTTAACAATGTCCAGGGCATAATAAGCAATCAAACTATCAGCTGATATTACTATTAAATTAGCATTTTAAGTCTTGTTAATACCCTGCAGGTGTCTTTAGTCTCCAAATAGGTCTTCTTTGTGGAAGGAGGAGTTAAATGAAGACTGGGTGCTCCAGGCTGCTAAGCCTCTGGGGTGGCCTCAGTCCTATCAGTATCCAGATCCTAGCAGCACCTTGCTTGCCCAAGAACAGCAGCCCAATCCTTAGTAGGCCTACAGAGGTGGAGGGAGAAGAAACAGGGAGCTCAGTATCCAGTGGCAGCAGGGACATAGCACAAGGGCACTGCCCTGCCAAGTGCAAAACTCATCCTGGCTGCAGGCACTCTGGGGCACCCAGCCCACAACCTGGGCAAGGATGAGAAATCATGTCTTCAAAGGGGCAGGAACTTGTCCAGGGTGCCACAGCAAGAGATGGCAGAGTAGAAGTAAAAGCCAAGGCTGCAGCCTTGACCATGTCAGGTGACCTCTGCTTTCTAGCTTCACATTCTTGGGAGTCATATTTAAGACTTTTCTCGGAAAGGATAAAAATCTTTTCCCCATCCTCTCTCACTCCTAGGCAAATAAGAGAACTTGCAAAAGAGAAGAGCATCAGAAAAAAAGCATAAAGGTATCTCTTTCTACTGATAGCATCTCTCCCAGCCTGCTCAGTCACTCATGTGACTTAGCAGGGCTCAGGTTTGAGCATGTCCTATTCACCTCTCACTGAAAAGCACAGAGCAGAGAGAGGGCTTTTCACCTCAGCTGCCTGCCTCCACTCCGGCCTCCTACAGTCTAATCTCCACACAGCTGCTAAACTGATTGTTTAGAAAACACAAGTCAGATCATGTTACTTTTGTGTTTACAGTCCTCAGTGATCCCCATCTCATCCAGAGCAGGTACCCAAACCTTTATGGTGGTCCCAAAGACCCTCCATGCTATGGACCTTACTGTCTTGCTGGCCTCCCCTCTCCTGTCACCGTCCCTTCTGGACACACTCCTCTCCCACAACCCCAGACTTCTTGCTGTTCCTCAATCTCAGGAAGAACAAGGACCTCACACTTAAAGTTCACTCCACCTGAGACATTCTCCCTGCAGATGTCAGCATAGGACACTCCCTCACCTTCCTTTAGCTCTGTTCAAGTAGCACCTTCTTAACGAGACCTCTCTCAAATGCCAAATTGAAAGTAACTTCCTTGGGATGCAGTGAAAAGGAAACCCTTATATGCTGTTGGTGGAAGTGTAAATTAGTACAACCATTAAGGAAAACAGTAATGGAGATTGCCTCAAAAATTTAAGATAGAAATGCCATATGATCAAGCAATCGACTACTGGATATATACCTGTGAAAGGAAAATATCTTGGGACCCCAAAATCACTAAGCTAAAGGGAAAACCCAAGCTGGGAACTGCATAAGGCAAACATGCCTCCCATCCTGTTCAAAGTCACCCCTCTGCTCACTGAGATAAATGCATATCTGACTCTTTCCTTTGGAGAGGTTAATCAGAAACTCAAAATAATGCAACCATTTATTTCTTATCTACCTGTATTAGTCCGTTTTTGTGCTGCTGATAAAGACAAATCCAAGACTGGGCAATTTACAAGAGATTTATAATGGACTTACAATTCCACATGGCTGGGGAGGCCTCACAATCATGGTGGAAGACAAGGAGGAGCAAGTCACATCTTATGTGGATGGATGGCGGCAGGAAAAAAGAAAGCTTGTGCAGAGAAGCTTCCATTTTTAAAACCATTAGATCTCATCAGACCCATTCACTATCAGGAGGACAGCACTGGAAAGACCCATCCCCATGATTCAATCATCTCCCACTGGGTCCCTCCCACAACACATGGGAATTATGGGAGCTACAAGATGATGTTTGGATGGGGACACAGAAACAAACCATATCATTCCATCCCTGGCCTTTCCCAAATCTCATATGTTCACATTTCAAAACCAATCATACCTTCGCACAGTCCCCCAAAGTCTCAACTCATTTCAGCATTAACTCAAAAGTTCACAGTCCAAAGTATCTTCTGAGATAAGGCAAGTCCCTTTCACCTATGAGCTCATAAAATCAAAAGCAGTTAGTTACTTCCTAGATACAATGGGGGTACAGGCATTAGGTAAACACAGCCATTCCAAGTGGGAGAAATTGGCCAACATAAAGGGGCTACAGGCCACAATGCAAGTCTGAAATCCAGCAGAGCAGTCAAATCTTAAAACTCCAAAACAATCTCCTTTGACTCCATGTCTCACATCCAGGTCACGCTGATGGAAGAGGTGGGTTCCCATGTCTTGGGCGACTCCCCCTTGTGGCTTTTCAGGGTACAGCCTCCCTCATTGCTGCCTTCATGAAATGGTGTTGAGTGTCCGTGGCTTTCCCAGTCTCATGCTACAAGCTGTTGGTGGATCTACCGTTCTGGGGTCTGGAACAATGGCCCTCTTCTCATGGCTCCACTAGGCCATACCCCAGTAGGGACTGTGTGGGTGATCCAACCCCACATTTCCCTCCTGCACTGCTCTAGCAGAGGTTCTCCATGAGGGCCCTGCCCCTGAAGCAAACTTCTGCCTGGGCATCCAGGCATTTCTGTACATCTTCTGACATCTAGGTGGAGGTTCCCAAACCCTAATTCTTGACTTCTGTGCACCGCAAGCTCAACACCACATGGAAGCTGCCAAGGCTTGGGGCTTGCACCCTCTAAAGCCATGGTCTGAGCTTTACATCAGCTCCTTTCAGACATGGCTGGAGCAGCTGGGACACAGGGAACCAAGTCCCTAGGATGCACACAGCACAGGGACAGTGGGTCCAGCCCATGAAACCACTTTTTCCTTCTACGCCTCCAAATCTGTGATGGAATGGGCTGCCGTGAAGACCTCTGACATGCCGTGGAGACGTTTTCCCCATTGTCTTGGGGATTAACATTCAGTTCCTCATTATGTATGCAAATTTCTGCAGCCAGGTTGAATTTCTCCTCAGAAAATGGGATTTTCTTTTCTATCACATTGTCAGGCTGCAAAATTTCCAAATTTTTTATGCTCTGCTTCCCTTATAAAACCGAATGCCTTTAACAGCACCAAGTCACATCTTCAATGCTTTGCTGCTTAGAAATTTCTTCCTCCAGATACCCTAGAACATGTGTCTCAAGTTCAACGCTCCACACATCTCCAGGACAGGGGCAAAATGCTACCAGTCTCTTTGCTAAAACATAACAGCAGTCACCTTTGCTCCGGATCCCAACAAATTCCTCATCTCCATCACAGACCACTTCAGCCTGGATTTTATTGTCCATATTGCTATCAGCATTTTGTGTAAAGCCATTCAATAAGTCTCTAGGAAGTTCCAAACTTTCCCACATTTTCCTGTCTTCTTCTGAGTCCTCCAAACTCTTCCAACCTCTGCCCATCACCCAGTTCCAAAGTCACTTCCACATTTTCGGGACTCATTTCAGCAGCACCCCACTCCACTAGTACCAATTTACCGTGTTAGTCCGTTTTCACTCTGCCGATAAAGACATACCCGAGACTGGGAAGAAAAAGATGTTTAATTGGACTTACAGTTCCACATGGCTGGAGAGGCCTCAGAATAATGGCAAGAGTTGAAAGGCACTTATTATATGGAGGCAGCAAGAGAAAATGAGGAAGGAGCAACAGCAGAAACTCCTGATAAACCCATCATAGCTCATCAGACTTACTCACTATTATCAGAATAGCCTGTGAAAGACCAGCCCCCATGATTCGATTACCTTCCCCTTGTCCCTCCCACAACAAGGGGGAATTCTGGGAGATACAATTCAAGTTGACATTTGGGTGGGGTCACAGCCAAACAATATCACACCCCCTCCAGAGACTCTGATCTCCCAAAATTTGATCGAGATCTGAAGTTTATTTTGCTGTACACCCCCTTTCTTTGGAGTTGTTCTTGCTTCAAACACAAGGAAGGCAAGCTTTTCCTGTTATCATGATGATGGAAGGCAGGAAACTCCTTAATGGAGTTTGAGCTCACTTCCAACAGGGAAGATGAGGGTTTTTTTTTTTTTTTTTTTTTTTCTATTCCTGCTTCTAGGATGGTAGAGAGCAGTCTTCAGCCTGAGACCCGTCCCTAGGTAAGTAACTGAATTGGGGTTTGTCTTGGCTGAAGTTAAGATTAACAACCAGCTGGTCTTAGTTTCTCTTTACCATTAGAGTGCTCAATAATCATATAACTTGTGCAATTGTTTGTTTTGCTTAACTGTTTTTGTTGTTGTTGTTGGTTTGTTTCTGTTTTTGTTGTTGTTTCAGTCTTTTTCCCACTGGGTTTCATCAACTCTATCTGGCTTGACCAAATCCGAAGGAAGTTCCAAATTATGGGGAACAAGACCTCTGAAATGACTAAATTCCTACCCACAAAAAAAGGTGGTGCTGTAGGGGGAGAAAAACGGTTAGCAAAAGGACAAATAAAAGGAGAAAGGTTTTTTTTGTTTGTTTGTTTTTGTTTGTTTGTTTGCTTGTTTTATGACTAAGGGGCTTTATTTACATAAAAAGGACACCTTTTTGCTAGCCAGGCCAAACTGAAAGAGCAATGGCTATACTTCTGAAATTGTAGCAATTTGTCCTAGATGAAATATGGTAATGAGATTTAAAAGGATTTTTTTAAAAGAGCTCAATGGTTAAAAGTCTAATTAAAAGCTAACATCCAAGATGTGTGTGTGTGTGTGTGTGTGAGTGTGTGTGTGTGTGTTTGTATTTAAAAGGCCTTCATGTTTTTGTTTTTGTTTTTATCCTAGGACCTTGTCTTTTTTTTGAGTATAAGTTTTTTTCTTCTCAGTTAACTGAATTGTGTTTTCTCCATTTACTTCTGTTGTCTCTCCTTTCTCTTGCACCCTCTGCCACACGGTGGACCTAAAATAATTTATAACAGTCTGGGGTTCCTTAAAGAAAATGGAGAAGACACCACACCCCCTTTGGGGGAGAAACCAGTTTTGTCTTAGGGAACCCCAAGAATGTAAACAGACAAGTTTGTCTTTGTTAAAAAAAAAATAAGTGCACTGTAAAAGCATCACATGGTCTAAGCTAGTAATAATTCTCCCTTTTTGGAGACCTAGGATTCAGTGTGGAATCAGCCCAAAGCCCAGAGATCCAGTTAAAATGTAGGTATTCCCTATCTAAATAAAATTGGTCTCATTATTAAATCCTGTGATAGATTTCTATAATTTTATGTTTGATTTGGCATCCATCTTTAATCTCCCTCTATCACCACTAGACATTTCTATCGCTGTGCCTTAAGGTATAAATTTGCTGTTTGATTTTCACCTGAATTGTTTGCTTTAATATGCATTTTTTTTTTTTTTTTGAGATGGCATCTTGCTCTGTCACCCAGGCTAGAGTGCAGTGGCACAATCTTGGCTCACTACAACCTCTGCGTCCCAGTTCGAGCAATTCTCCTGCCTCATACTCCTGAGTAGCTGGGATTACAGGCACCCACCACCGCACCAAGCTAATTTTTGTATTTTTAGTAGAGACAGGGTTTCACCATCTTGGCCAGGCTGGTCTCAAACTCCTGACCTCGTGATCCACCCACCTGAGCCTCCCAAAGTAATGGTATTACAAGTGTTAACCACCACACTGGCCTAATATGCAAATTTAAGGCTATTTAACTCACAACTGCCTGGGGTTTTGAAATAGGTTATCCAGAATCTGAAAGTCTAAGATAGGAAAAAAAAAAAAACGATTTTTATAAATCTGTAAGTAGTACTTCTATTGACATGCCTAATATGTCTATGTATTTACATGCTGTGTATGCAAAGTTTCACCACTGAAGATACATAAAAGAGTACTAATTAATGGGCTTAGGAAAATAAAAGTGCTTGAATCAAATATTTTATCAGGAAAAAAAGAAAAGACTGGTCAAATGCTTTTTCAAGTTTAAGTAGCTTAAGTAAAATCTTTAGCAAATAAGCTAGCTTTAAAATTATTGGCAAAGTAATATAAGAAATGTCTTAAGAAGTGTCAGTATGTATTTTTGTTTGCATTTATTTATCAAGCAATTTCATACTTATCACTGCCAAATACTATAAGGTGACAAAATTTGGCACAGGGGTTACAAAACTATAAACCCAGCCCAAGATGGAATGATCTTTGCTTGTGTAATCTTTAGTAAGAAAGACATTAATATTGGTTCAATAAAAATAGGTACATCTTAAATTTAGTAAGATTACCATACTTTCTAATGTTATGGTTTTAGGCTATCTAGTCCGCAGGGAGTAAGGATTTTTTGGGGAAAGAACTGTTATTGTCTTGTTTCAAATCTAAAGTATAAACTAAGTTACTCCCAAAGTTAGGTTGGCCTATATCCAGGAGTGAACAAGGACAGCTTGGAAGCTAGAAGCAAGATGGAGTCAGTTAGGTCAAATCTTTTACACTGTCTGAGTTATAATTTTGCAATGGAGGTTCCAAACTTTAAATAATGACTATTGCAGTTTTTATAAATAAGCTAGGTAAATGATTAAAATAAAATAATTAAGTAAATGTCATTGGATAAATATTGTAGACACACATGTCATAGTTTAGAATATAAGATAATATTAAATTAAATAATAGATTTCATTATTTGGACATTTTCCAATAAAAATGTATTTGTAGGAAAACATTCATTCTGAAAAAACGTTTTTCCTTTTAAAAATGATGAACAAGTTTTGTCTAAACCAAAGCTTATTTAAAGGTCATGTATAAAACAAGGTAACAGGAACCAGGAAATAAAAGAGATGTAAACAAAGTTATACCTTATACAAAAATTAATTCAAGATGGATTAAAGACTTAAATGTTAGGCCTAAAACCATAAAAACCTTAGAAGAAAACCTAGGCAATACTATTCAAGGAATAGGCATGGACAAGGACTTCATGACTAAAACACCAAAAGCAATGGCAACAAAAGCCAAAATAGACAAATGGGATCTAATTACTCTAAAGAGCTTCTGCACAGCAAAAGAAACTACCATCAAAGTGAACAGGCAACCTACAGAATGGGAGAAAATCTTTGCAATCTACCCATCTGAAAAAGGGCTAAGATCCAGAAGGTACAAAAAACTTAAACAAATTTACAAGAAAAAAAACAACCCCATCAAAAAGTGGGCAAAGGATATGAACAGACACTTCTTAAAAGAAGACATTTATGCAGCCAACAGACACATGAAAAAAATGCTCATCATCACTGGTCATCAGAGAAATGCAAATCAAAACCACAATGAGATACCATCTCACACCAATTAGAATGGCGATCATTAAAAAGTGAGGAAACAACAGATGCTGGAGATAACGTGGAGAAATAGGAATGCTTTTACACTGTTGGTGGGAGTGTAAATTCATTCAACCATTTTGGAAGACAGTGTGGTGATTCCTCAAGGATCTAGAACTAAAAATATCATTTGACCCAGAGACCCCATTACTGGGTATATACTCGAAGGATTATAAATCATGCTAGTATAAAGGCACATGCACACATATGTTTATTGCAGCACTATTCACAATAGCAAAGACTTGGAACCAATCCAAATGTCCATCAATGATAGACTGGATTAAGAAAATGTGGCACATATACACCATGGAATACTATGCAGTCATAAAAAAGGATGAGTTCATGTCCTTTGCAGGGACATGGATGAAGCTGGAAGCCATAATTCTCAGCAAACTAGCACAAGGAAAGAAAACCAAACATCGCATGTTCCCACTCATAGGTGGGAAGTGAACAATGAGAACACTTGGACACAGGAAGGGGAACATCACACACCAGGGCTTTTCAGGGAATGGGAGGCTGGGGGAGGTATAGCATTAGGGTAAATACCTAATGTATATGAAGAGTTGATGGGTGCAGCAAACCAACATGGCACATGTATACCTATGTAACAAACCTACACATTGTGCACATGTACCCTAGAACTTAAAGTATAATTTAAAAAATAAATAAAGAGGTTTTCTTTTGGTAAGAAAGCTTAAATAGAAATAATTTCATATGAGAAAGAATCTTGTATGGTAAATTTAGTCCTAGAGTGAAATGAATGGTTCTTTTAGAAAGGGGGACGCTCAGGACCAAGCAGAAAGTCCAAGCATATCATGAACGGTTTGCATAAGCCACAATAGGATGATTTATTAAAGAAACAAACAAAAAAACAACTTGTATATGAAGTATACAAGTAAAGGGAAATTGGAATAGCCTTTCTAGAGATTGGGTTTGATGTTAAAAAACACTTATACACTAAAGAATTAGTCAGAATAATGAAATTTTTAAGGGGTTGATTTTATTCTTAATAAATTATAAGAGATGTTAAGTCTTTTTTTTTATTTTAACCCCAAGTTTAAATTTTATTGCATCTCACTAGTTTTGGTTTTCTCTCCCTTTTTAAAGTTGCAAAACACTAACACTCCCCATCAACTCATTTTCAGCTCATACAAGTTTTTAATTTTTTCTTCCTCCTCAGATTCTGATTTTGTGTATGTGTGCGTGTGTGGCCTGATGCTACCAATGTTTTCTTAAAGGTCTATGGGAAATATTTCCTTCTAACATTATATTCTGTGCACTGCAGAATGCACATTTTCTTTTGCCTTTTGGTAACTGGCCTAACAGATTTTACATTTTATTGAAACAATTTGTATGACATCATTAAGTTTGATTTGCTTAGGAAAAACTAATATTAAAAAACTTTTAATTAAGGTTATTACATCCTTGTATCTTCCTGTTTGTGCTTTTAAAGTGCTTGTGACATTGAGTTACAGGGCTTGGACTCCTGGGTGTAAAAAAACACCAAGACCTGCTAAATTTTAAACACTGACATCAATTGAAGTCTCATCTTCAGGTCTGGTAGAAGCAAAATAAGCTGCCTTCCTAAGACACAGGGCAACAAATTAAAGCTATCTTACCCTTCAAGGCCCACGGACTATCATGGAAGAGGTAGGCATGTGAGATAGTAAGGGCTGATTTTGGGAGATAAAATAAGTTCAGTTTCTCTATAACTTAAACATTAATATCAAGGGCACACAGATGCAAGACCAACATATGGGCCCTGTGTCAGATTGCCAAGGTTTTCTTGAAGCTTTAACTGACCCCTTAATGAAGGTTATAAAGGCTGGCTGGGCACGGTGGCTCATGCCTGTAATCCCAGCACTTTGGGAGGCTGAGGCAGGCAGATCATGAGGTCAGGAGATCAAGATCATCCTGGCTAACACAGTGAAACCTCGTCTCTACTACAAATATAAAAAATTAGCTGGGCTTGGTAGTGGGCACCTGTAGTCCCAGCTACTCTGGAGGCTGAGGCAGGAGAATGGTGTGAACCCGGGAGGCAGAGTTGCAGTGGGCTGAGATCACACCACTATACTCCAGGCTGGGTGACAGAGTGAGACGCCATCTTAAAGAAAAAAAAAGAAGGTTATAAAGGCTTATATCTTATGATTAAGATTAAATTTTATACATTGTTTTATACATTTATACATTGTTTATAAAATTTTGGAAAACAAATTTAATTGGCTTTGTGCTGTTTTTATTAGGACTTATTGTTTGTTAAATTAACTCTCCTCTCTCAAAAAATGAAGGTTTTTACCTTTTTTAAAAAAATCCTTGAGTTACAACTTTGATTAAATGAATGACTTATTTCACAATGACCTGTAATCCTATTTTGTAATATCAAGTGCTTTAAACTTGTTGATATTTGATAAGCTTTCCAAAATCAAATTATAAATTATGTCTTCTTCTGACATAATTTATATGTTGATATTTGTTGATATTTGACAAGCTTTCCAAAATCGTATTATAAATTATGTCTTCTTCTGACCTAATTAATCCTTTAAGATATTATTAATAGGTTCCCTAAAGTCCAAATAATAACATGCTGGCTTATTTGGTATGAAAATTATACAGGAAGCATTGTCAAATATAATATGGTGTTTGGTTTTCTTTGGGCTGTATTTGTATAAATGTGTTATTGGTATGTGTTCCAAAATTATGAGAAACTCCTATCTTTCTGCTATGACTCACTGTAAATTATCAGTAATAATTATAATTGTTATGTTAAATTATTGTGTGCCACAGAGGTAACAAATTTCCTCGTTAATTGTGTCTTTGACTATGGCTTCCCTAAAACTTTTTGTCATCCAAGGACAATTGTTGTCTTGTTTCAGTCCTCTTTAGAAGGTGGTTTTATAATCAGCTATAAAATTATAACAGGTATTCTTGAATGCAGGCTCCTGATAACTTTGGAGATTGTGACATCGAAGTAGAGGAAAAACTTTCAGGACTGATGGAGAGTGGAAAGGTTTATGAATATCAAGCAGAATAGGAATTAACTGCATGTACTGAACTAACAGAACTCTGTTTTATCTTTTTGCTTAAAACGTTGCAGATCCTTTGTTTTATTTTACAGAGCCAAGAAAACTTTTCTTTTAAGCTATTTACAACTTTTAACAATTGAGTAAAGTATACCCCTATGAACAAAATTTGGAGCATATTTGTTTCTCTCTATTTAATTTCTACAGAATTTGAAACCTATTTGTGAGGATTTATAACTTATGACAATATAGTTATTTGCAAAAGTGCAATAAGAATCTGTTTTCATTTGTAACAGGGCACAGTTGGAGAAACTGGTTATTTTACCAATGCTTTGACTGAAATGGAGTGCTTTCCTTTAAGGAATCTAACTTGACCTATGCAGCCAATAAAAGCCTCTTGGAAAAACTGGCCTCATACCTTTGTCTACACAGTCCTTGTACAGGTTTTCTGGCCTACAGCAAGTAAAGAAGGTCACTTTCTGACAGGCCCAGAAGCCCCAAGTTTATCTTGGAACCTCAAGAGAAGAGGAATTCATTAAACTCATAGGTATTTCATGGTATAAATTCATGACTGGGTATGGCTTTAAAAAGGTTTTATCTGAGATTCCTTCTGTGGAACAAAGTTCAATCAAAGCCAATTTAAAAACCTATGTAAAAAATAATTATTCTTGCTGCATTGTGTACAAATAATTAGGCCAAGTATAATAAAGCAAACCAGTCCTACCATAATTTGTATTTAGTAAACATAGGAAACTGGAGAAAGAAAAATTATGTTTCAAAAACTATAGTACACCTGTTGTTAGATTCTAGTCTTGTCTAATGTTTTTTTATTTTTATTATTTCCTACAGTTTGGACCAAACTCTAATTTTTCTTGGCTATGAGTCTTCAAAATAATGTTTTCAATTTTTTTCTTTCTTTTTTTCCTCCATTTTTACTAATTTGGAGTAACTGGAAACTAAGCTGTGCATTCTTAAAGCCCTGTGAACTGAAGCCAGACAACTTAAACTTTAGTAGAAAATAACAGCAACCCATTTACATGCACAAGCCACTTTCATACCGGCCTACTGATGTATGGACTTTGGAAGAGTGTGGCCTATATTGACTTTCCAGTATTGTTCTTTGGTTTGCTGTTGTTTTTCTCACTTCTTCCACCTGTTTCCTCTTCATAGGACATGAGACTTCACAACCTTCTAAAAATGAGTGTTACTAATAACTCAGGACCTACCTGTCTTGGCTGGAGAGGAGACCCAAGGGGAAGGGTGAAAGGGTACCTGCAGGAGCTAGGATACAGAGAAGAAATTTGCAGAGTGAACAAACTACTGCAGTTTGGCCCAAAAAGCATTAGTCTAGGCCCTGTTGTGCCACCAACTTACTGTGTGATTGAGCTCAGGCCAACATTTTTCCCTGTTATGCATTGAGAATCCCTCTAAGTTTTTACCATCCATGGTTTAAGAATTCTTGCCCAAATCAAAGCAGTAAGATCTGGCAAGGTTCAAGGCAAGCAAAGAGCAGACAGCCAAGAAGAGAAATAGAGAGCTCAGAGGCATAATAATCAAACATGCTAGGGCAGGTGTAGCTGCAGATCAGGTTTGTTTCCTTTTCAACATCTGTTTTAATAATGAAAACAATAGCAATAGGTGACATTTATTGTACATTAAGAGTGAGGCTATATTCTAAGTTCTTTACAGATATTATCTCATTTGATCTTTACAAACCCATGAGGAAGGGTGCTATTATGATTCTCATTTTAGAGATGAAAAAAAAAAAAACTGAGGCTCAGAAAGGTTAGTTCAAAGTCACCCTGCTAAGAGACAGTAAGGACCCCTGGAGATCTAGCTCCAGAAAACATTAATCTTAACCAGACACTTGAGGTTGGGACTATTATGAAAAATTGTTAGAATAAACAGCATGAATGTACAATCCAAGTGTAGAATAGGTATATCAGGTGACCAAAAAGTGAAACTTTTTAATGTGCTTATAATCCCACAATCAATAACAGGAAGATGTGGAGAAGTTTGGAACTTCTTAGAGATTTGTTGAGTGGCTTTGACCAAAATGCTGACAGTGATATGGACAATAAAGTCTCGGCTGAGGTGGTCCCACATGGAGATGAGGTACTTGTTCAGAACTGGAGCCAGGTGACTCTTGCTATGTTTTAGCAAGACAACATGAAACATAGCAAGGTGACATTTTGCCCCTGCCCTAGAGATTTGTGGAACTTTGAACTTGAGAGAGATGATTTAGGATATCTGGTAAAATAAATTTCTAAGCAGTAAAGCATTCAAGAGGAAGCAGAGCATAGAACTTTGGAAAATTCACAGCCTGGCAATGCGATATAAAAGAAAAATCCATTTTCTAGAGAGAAATAAAAAATTTTTGCAGAAATTTCCATAAGTAACAAGGAGTCAAATGTTAATTGCCAAGGCAATAAAGAAAATGTCTCCAGGGCATGTCAGAGACCTTCCCTGCAGCTGCTTTCATCACAGGACTGTAGGCCTAGGAGGAAAAAATGGTTTCCTGGGCCGGGCCTGGGAGCCCCCTCCTGTGTGTGGCCTAGGGACCTGGTGCTCTGCATCTCAGCCACTCCAGCTGTAGCTAAAAGGGGCTAGGGCACATCTTGGACAGTGGCTTTGAAGGGTACAAGCTCCAAGCTTTGGCAGCTTCCAAGTGGTGTTAAGCCTGTGGGCACACAGAAGTCAAGAATCGAGGTTTGGGAACCTCTGCCTAGATTTCAGAAGATATATGGAAACACCTGGATGTCCAGGCAGAAGTTTGCTACAGGGATGGAGCCCTCATGGAAAACCTCTGCTAGGGCACTGCAGAAGAAAATGTGGGGTTGGATTCCCCAAAAAGAGTCCCCACTGGGACACTGCCTAGTGGAGCTGTGAGAAGAGGGCCACCGTCCTCCAGACCCTAGAATGGTAGATCTACATACAGCTTGCACCGTGTACCTGGTACCTGGAAAAGCTGCAGACACTCAATGCCAGCCTGTGAAAGCAGCCAGGAAGGAGCCTGCACCTTGTAAAGTCACAGGGACAGAGCTGCTGGAGTTTGTGGGAGCCCACCTCTTGCATCAGCATGACCTGGGTGTGAGACAAGGAGTTAGAGATCATTTTGGAGCTTTAAGATTTGACTGTCCCACTGGATTTTGGACTTGTGTGGGTCCTGCAGCCCCATTGTTTTCATCAATTTCTCCCATTTGGAACAGGTTTATTTACCCAATGACTGTACCTCCATTGTATCTAGGAAGTAACTAACTTGCTTTTGATTTTATAGGCTCATAGGTGGAAGGGAATTGCCTTATCTCAGATGAGACTTTGGACTGTGGACTTTTGAGTTAATGCTGAAATGAGTTAAGACTTTGGGGGACTGTTGCAAAGGCATAATTGGTTTCAAAATGTAAGAACATGAGATTTGGGAGGGGCTATGGGTGGAATTATATGGTTTGGCTGTGTCCCCACCCAAATCTCATCTTGAATTGTAGCTCCCAGAATTCCCATGTGTCATGGGAGGGACCTGGTGGGAGGTAATTGAATAGTGAGGCATTGGTCCTTCCCATGCTATTCTCATGATAGTGAATAAGTAAGTCCCATTAAATCTGATGGTTTTATAAAGAGGAGTTCCCCTAAACAAGCTCTCTCTTACCTACCACCATGTAAGATGTGACTTTGTTCCTCATTTGCCTTTCACCATGATTGTGAGACCTCCCCAGCCACGTGGAACTGTGAGTCCATTAAACCTATTTACTTTATAAATTACCCAGTCTTCAGTTTGTCTTATTAGCAGCATGAGAACAGGCTAATACAATCAGTGAGCAAGATTTGTGAGATGGGAAAGGATTTCTGTAGATACCTCAGACTCTCACCTCAGTCTACTTTCAGATGGGATCAACAAGGGAAAGTTCATGCACTCTATACCTGTATTTTTTTTGTCTTCTGGTATTCTGAAAAGAGCATCCTGGGGTCAAAGAGTAATAGCCAATTAGACAGTAGCAAAATCCAAAACCAGAAAAAATATCTACATCAGTTAGGGAGAAGTGAAGAGCTCCTGCTGGCTTTTGGCATAAAATAGAATGTGCCAGGCAGTGAGATCAAGATAAAAAGGAACTTGCCTGAATTTTCAAAACTCTGCTGAGTGAAGATTTTCATTTAACAGAGATAAGCAGCAACCACTCGCTGTAGGTAGCACTTTTCGCATCATTGTGTTTCCAAGGCAACTGGATTACCAGGGAGACCTGGGGAGTGTGTATTGCTCAGAAACTGTGTTACCAGGAGTGGCTCTGGCCCTTGCATGGCCTTTGAAACCATAAAGAATATGGAATGGGTTTGTATTTTCCTGAAGACCTTCAACCAAGGTCTGTATTCGCCAGTGCTCTGACTCAAATGGTTGGTCAGAAATAAATCAGCCTGGATAATGTTGTCCCCTTACTTAGAGCTACAACTTGCATTGGCACAATAAGTTACTATTTTGGCTCAGGTTAATCTCCAGCACTGACACTGGATAGATAAATAAAGATTAGATGAGAAGAGATCAAATGTTCCCGGATGGACCAGGATGTCATCATTCATTGTCAGACCATCTTTTTCTTCCCCTTCTCTCCTCACCCAACTTCAGGTCAAGAATTTCTGCTGTTGGATGCTAGACTGACTGCAGTGGGGATAGAGGTTGAGAAATTCTACCCATCTCATGCTTTGGACCTGTCTCTTCCAAAACTAGTATTCCCTCCTGAGCAGGAGAGGAAGTAGGGAGACACAGCAGGACATTAGACAGAGTGAACCAAGTATGTGAAAACACAGATTTCAGAAAAATATTCTGAAATAACAGTGTGGCAGGAGAATACAGTAGAAGCAAAGAGACAGGTGTGAAATGAAGCTGGAAAGGTAGGCATTGGAGCTAGCCATTGGAGGGCTTTATGTATGGGAAGGAAATGATCTAATTTCTTTAAAAAGATGTCTTTGCTAGATGGAGAATTGATTGCATTAAGTAGAAGAGCGGAAGCTGAGAGACCAATTAGAAGTCATTTGCAGAAGTCTAGGCAGCAGATAACAGTGGCCTGGAAAGGGGTGGTATCAGCTGGCATGGTAAGAAGTGGGTGGATCAGAGAGATGTTTAAGGGGTACAATTGATAGGACTTGGTGATATATTAGACGTAGTAAGCAAAAGAGGGGGAATAGTCTAGAATAACTGCTATCTTTCTGGTCTAAGGAACTTGGTAGAAGACAGTGCAGCTTACTGAGATGGCCAAAACTTGGTAAGGGGTTTGCTGAGTTGTTTGGTATATCAGGAATGAACTTACAACTAACCCAAATCTTTCATGTTTGTATTATCATCAACAAGAAATATGTGGTCAATGTCCATGCAAAATGACTTTCTAAAAATCCCTTTGAAACATTTCTTCTGAGTCAATTATTACTAAAAAAAAGCAAACCGGCCACATGCGGTGGCTCATACCTGTAATCCCAGCACTTTGGGAGGCCAAGGCGGGTGGATCATGAGGTCAGAAGATCGAGACCATCCTGGCAAACACGGTGAAACCACATCTCTACTAAAAAATACAAAAAATTAGCCGGGCGTGGTGGTGGGTGCCTGTAGTCCCAGCTACTTGGGAGGCTGAGGCAGGAGAATGGTGTGAACCCAGGAGGCGGAGCTTGCAGTGAGTGGAGATTGAGCCACTGCACTCCAGCCTGGGCAACAGAGTGAGACACTGTAAAAAAAAAAAAAAAAAAAAAAAAAAAAAAAAAACACCTATTTTCTTCAAGTGAGGCCCACCTTGCCTACATATTCTTCCCAAGTCCTTGTTCTGCAATTTTCTCTAACCCAAAGTTTATAATTCTTTCGCCACTAAAACAAGACTCAGTATTTCTCATTCTGGAGATAAACTGACTTTGACTTATCAGCACAATCCTTCATCCATTCAGTCAATATTTGAAAACCTGCTTTGTGTCAGGATCTCTCCTGGGCACTAGGGATATATAATGATGATATGGGCCATCATAACCATCCATCTAGCTATCCATCAGTCCATCCATTTCTTCCTTCAGTAACTCTTACTCCTCCATTCTATCATGTTCTATTGCCCGGACCCACCAAAGCAGAGAAGCTGTGGCTCAAAGGCAGAAGTGGTTAATGAATGTGGTGAGGGAAAAATTGGCGAATGGGGCAGGAGAATGGAAGATTATCAAAACAACAGTAATTGCTTAGTAAAAAGCCGTAACCTAAGAGATTCATTCAACTCCAGTGGACTAATAACATCTTGTGTTTAGACCATTGTGACAGCCACCCTATGTGTACTCTCAGCCCTTCCAATCCGTTATCCCCACAGCAGCCAGAAGGATCTTTTAAAGAGCTAAACCAACTTATGTTTCTCTCATGCTTAAAAGCTTCCAGTGATTTCCCATCACAGCGCAAATAAAATCCACATACCTTTTCATGGTCTTGCCAGGTCCTTATTACCTCTATGGTTTCACCTATCACCAAAATTCCCCTGGATCACTCTGCTGAAGCCATTAGGCCTTTTTTCTACTCTAAGAAGCCAAGCTTTTCCATAGTGATGATCGTGCTGTTTTTTTTTTTTTTTTTTTTTTTCTGCTTCAAATCTGTTCCTCCTGATTTTTGCAGGTCTGTCTCTCTCTCATCACTTAGGTTTCAACTCAGATGCCACCTCCCTAGGGAGACCTTCTGTGATGACATTATACATTTGTTCATTGTCTCCTCTAACAGAAAGTCCAGCATGATATCTGTTCTTTTCACTACTGTAGTCCACATTTCTCCACAGGACCTGACCCAGAGTAGGTACTCAATACATATTTGTTAAAAGAATGAAGACATGAATGAATGGACGCCACCCATCCCCACCCCTCCATAGTTCCATCTAAGAGGTAGTTGTTAGTACTACACCTCCACTTCACTGATGTAAAGCCTAAAGAAGTGAAACAACTTGCCCATAATTGGAACCTAGGTATAAAGGTAATGGCAGGCAGAAGCTCTGCTTCCCCAGTCCTTCATGTCTGAGAGAAAGGTTTTTGGTCAGGCTCCACCAAGCTCCCTTATTTTCCCTTTCTCCAGCCAGTTCTGCCATTCCCCATGAGGCATAGAGGTTAGTAGCCAAATTCCATAGGACACTATGGACAAATTACCCAGACCCAGTAATGAATCCAGAGGGTGTTAGCCAGCATCCTCACTGTCATTTAGAATGAGAGGTTGGAATAAGCAGCTCATCACTTGCCTGCTCACTTCTGGTTATATAGGATGGCTGCATTATGCCCAGAGAAATTGGACAATCATGGAAAACTTAATCAAGTGAGTTATTTAGCCTCATGCAGCCAGTGGAAAAAAGGGTATTTGACTAAACGCAACTAAATTCAATAAAGTTAGTTTGTAAGTAAGGTTGAAATCTCTCATCCTGGTGGATAATTTTATTGTTGGGGTGAAACTGAATGGGAGTGACCAAATATTCAGTGCTGATGGCTGGACCATTCAGGCCAGCTCAGTCTCTCACCCATACCTCATACCCTCATGATCCAGATGGTTAAATTCCCCAGAACAGGGCCTGACTATAAGCTTAAAAGGGCCTAAACTAGAAAAAGATTATGCCACTCTCCCACATGCAATTAAAATTAATGGTTTTGCTATTGTATAAACTATAAATTGAGCATAATAATGTCGACACAGTTCTGGTTTTGCCCATGGTGATTGCTACCTACATGCTTTGTCTTTTAAATGTCTTTTTTTAATTTTAATTTTTAAATGTCATTTTTCTTTTTGTTTCCTTTCTTCTTCCTTCCCTTCCTTCTTGCCTCCATTTCTCCCTCTGTCTCTGTATCTCTCTATCTCTGTCTCTATGTGTCTGTCTCTGTCTCTGTCTCTCTCTCTCTTTCCCCTTGCTGTCCTTACCCAGCTAAACTAGAGAAGCCTAACAGGTTTCAGTCCCCTCATTGTACTGATGGAACTTGGCTGTGCTATGATGGCAGTCAGTGGGAGACAGAGCCTGTATAAATCCTGTATAAATTTGTTAAAGGCCCAATTATATGCAGTCTTTAAAGAAAAGTAGACAATTTATTTTCATTACATAAAGCACATGGATTCTCACAGCAAATTAGACACAAAGTAGTAGCCGAGAGCCTTGATGCTGACTCTGATGCACAAATGAGCCCCGTTAGTAATTAGCACATTAATTTGGTTCCAATGATGGCTGTCAAAAGGCTTTGCCCCTTTGCAGGCTCTGTCAACGCTTTCCTCCCAGGGGAGGCCTCGCCCAGTATAGGAGGCAGGAGCATTTGTGGAAGTTACTGTTATTCTGAGATATTTGTCTGCCCAGTCTACCTGCCTGACCTTTTGTTTAGCTGGTAAGTGTAAACAGGCAAAGAAGTTTGCTGACCAATTTCTTAGCTGGGTAAACAAGGTCTTTGTGACCCTTTCTCTCACTTAAAGCATAGCTGTTGAGCCTCATCTACAGCCACTCTTCACCACTGGTCACCTGGGACTCTGGTGACATTAGTCTTACCGCCATTGCTCAAACATGCTTCACATTTCTAGGCCTTTGTACAAGCTTTTCCCTTTGCTGGAAAAGTTTCTGCATCTCTTTGCCTGGTGCTCTCCAACTCAGATTTCAAAACCCATCTCAATGTCACTTCCTCTGTGAATTCTTCTGAAAAATCTTAGGAGATTAATTTCTTCCCTGTGTTCCCCCAATCCCCTGTCTATCTTTCTTTTTCTCTTTTTCTTTTTGAGGTGGAGTCTCACTCTGTTGCCCAGGCTGGAGTGCAGTGGCGTGATACCAGCTCACCGCAACCTCCTCCTCCAGTGTTCAAGCTATTCTCCTGCCTCAGCTTCCTGAGTAGCTGGGATTACAGGCATGCACCACCATGCCCAGTTAATTTTTGTATTTTTAGTAGAGACAAGGTTTCACCATGTTGGCCAGGCTCGTCTCGAACTCCTGACCTCAGGTGATCCACCCACCTCGGCTTCCCAAAGTGCTGGGATTACAGGCGTGAGTGCAGTATCATTACCTATTCTGTTCTGGGCAGGAACTGTGTCTCGTTCTTTATGTATTCTCTTTATCTTCTTTTTATCCCCCCACACCCAACCCCAGTGCCTAGCACAGTGATTGGTGCATGGGAGATTTTCAGTAAATGCCCACTGACAAGGTGAGTGAGGGAATGCTCTCTTGGGGAAAATCCTGGTTGAGAGCCTTGCTTCTCAAAGTGTAGCCCCCAGACCATCAGCATCAGGATACTTTGCAACATCTCAGATCCCAACCCAGACCTACTGAGTCAAAATCTGCATTGAAGATCCCCAGGTGTTTCTTATGATGATTAAAATGTGAGAAGCACTGTGAGATTTGATAGAAGGAGAATAATAACTAAAAGAAAACAGTGTGTTCATGATCTTCTGTCTATTACAGGAACGAGCCTAAAGGTCAGAACAGGCTCAAATGCTCACAAACGAATGGGATACTCAGACTGTTGAGAACAGCCTAGGAGAGCAGCTGGATGACTGATTCTGCATGGTCTCTAGATCATATCTGCCCCATCAGGACCAAGCAGAGGGTGTCATGGCTGTGAGGTTTCACAGTCAGTATAAAACCAAGTGCCCTCAGAGCTGGCTCTTCGGCTGAAGTCGGCCAGTCAGTGACCTAAGTCAGCTTGTTACATCATCAAGCCAGTCAGTCCTAGCACTTTGCATCTGACTTGTTTGATCCAGCTCTGATCCAAGTCATAAAGAACACAAATCATTTCCCGTAAATCCTCAGGTTTCTGTTAATTTGGCCAATTTCTTTTCTTATTATATTCATATATTTTTAGAGAATGAAAGCAATTTTAGCTTAATTAAAGCCCTTATACATAAGAAAAGCCACAGCCATTTCTAAGAAATTGAAAAAGTCACTATACTCCAAATCACATGCATTTCTCAGTTGGTCCAGGAGACAAAAAAGTCTTCTTTCTAATTAGTCATTTGTGGTGCTTTTTCCATTTGAAAATATTATTTCCATTAAGTTCTCCTGGGTCCAAAGTATTAACACCTCTTCTCCATCTCAAAAAGAATTTGGATTTTCCAAGTCCACTCATCCACTCTCTGCTGCCAAATTTTCCTGAGGCGGGCCTCCAGGAAGCTGTCAGCCAATGTCGATGAGCAGACAGATGTGGACGCGGAGCATTATCCAAAAGCTCAGATGCTGAAACCCCAGCTAAGTTACCCCCAACAGACCTCAGATCACGTGCCCTGACCATGTGCCCCTATCCTTTCAACTAACTCCCACTGAAGTCACTTCTCTTTGACCTCAGACAGGTCTTCAGTCACTGGGTGCATCCCTTTAATCCCAGTGCAACAGGCTCCTTCAAGCCTCTCTTTCTTTCATCCCAAGCCAGTCTCCCATACATGATGGATCAGTGGAACAACTCTATCCCCAGAACTCTTGATCCTTGTGCATTTATCTCTTTCTCCTGCATCGACTCAACAAAATCATATCCCTGGATGAACTAATAATCCACAATCCTATTCTTTGCTTTTAGACCTAGCTCTGAGGCTAGCGGGGGCAAATCACACAACCATGATTAGCCTCATTATAAATCAGGGTTTGTCCTCAACTGAGCAATCATTGCTGCAAGGGAATATTTTTCCATGGTCATAGTGACCTTCTCCTCCAGTTTTCATTCAGCAGATAAGGCTGGACAGTTATGTTGTAAATGAGTGGCAAATTCAAAAAGTGTTGTATGACTGCAAAGAAACTGGCCCGCAAGGCTTCTTGAATGTTTACATTCACCAGTCACTAAAATAAACACTTTCTGCTTTCCTCGAGCCTCCTAAAAATTGGCGTCTTTCTTGCCTATAGACAACAACTTTGCTCTTACTTCCTTGAAAACATGGAGGCCATAAGAAATTAAATCTCTTAACTCCTTAACTCTGCCCTCCTATCGATTTATGAGTCTTCTCTTCTCTGACCACTTCAACCTCCAGCCTCAGAGGTGTCTCTCCTTCTGTTAAAGGTAAGCATCTCTCCCACACTCATACTCCCAAGTCCTTAATATGTCCCCTTCTGTCTCCTCATCGCTTTTTCCATTTCTCTCCTGCTCCTTCATGCTCCTTTTCTCTAAGGTCTTCTCCAAACTTGAAAACACTTTCAAATTGCTGCAATATAAAAGAAAAAAGATTCTCATAACTATTTTTAAAAACTCATAAATCTATGGTCTATAGTTTTTCTTTTTAAATCCAGCTTTATTGATGTATAATTAGTGTACAGAAAAACTGCACGTAATTAATGCATACAATTTGGTGAGTTTGGATACGCATATACACTTGTGTTATCTCCCAACCACCATATCTTCCCCCACTCCCTCCACCACTGTCAAACTCTTGGAAAGAGATATATATGCTTATTGTTTCCACCCCTTACCAACCTCCCACTTGCTTATCAGTCTACTCTACTGCTCTAGACTCTGCTCACTACTCCACAGAAAACCACTCACGTCAAGGTCAGCAATGACATCCAGATTGCTAAATCCATTGTTAAGTCTCAGTCCTCTTTTTACTTGACCCCTTAGTAACACTGCAGACTGTTGGCCATGCCTTTCTTGACTCTACTTCTTTGACTTATGATGTCTCTCCTCATTCTCTTTGGGGTTGCCACTTCTTTAACTATCTGTCAAATGTTACACAACCCAGGGTTCCTTTCTTAAGGCTATAACTTTTTCCCTAGACAGTCTTCTCCACTATCAAGGTTCCAACCACCACCTCCAAGCTCAAGACACCCCTCCCCACAAAAACTTTTATTTGCAGCTCATAACTCTCCTGACTTCCTAATGCATATAACAAACTATCCACCCAACATCTCTAACTGCACATCCCACAGGCATTTCAAAAGCAGCAAAGCCAAACTGAACTCACCACCTTATCCTTACCCTACCCCATGCAACTTAACTCCTTCCCTGTGTTTCCTATTTCAGTGAATGATTGCATCACCCTCACAGTCACTGATGTAGTGATTTTGGGAGTTATCCAACTAATCTCCACATCCTGCTGATTTTTGCTTGATTTACATTTCTGAAGTCGATTCCTAGCTTTTCATCCGCATTGCCATTATCTTAGTCCAGGTTCTTATTATTTTTTCTCTTAACTATTGCAACTACACCACAAGAAGCAGCCCACCAAGGTATGGGTTATTGATTGTAACATACTGATTTTAGTATCAATGGCACTTTGGAGTCTGTAGGTAACTTAAAAGTAGAAAATACAACTCTGACTCACAGATTTGTTGGCCATGTTATTGATTTCACTTTCTCTGGATGAATGTCATGGGAGCTTGGGCAATTTCTCCAACCGGTCTCCAAAAGAGAAATTCTGTAAATAATCCATATAAGAAAGAGAAAACTTCCTTTCCCTATCGTAATATTTTATAGCCCTTTCCAGGTTTAGACTCATGGCAACACTGTAATAACTCACATTACATTTCTAGGAGAGAGGAGAAAAATCAACTGCTGCCAGAGTGAACTTTATCTTTACATTGCATATGTGATTCTTGGGAGGTCCCCTCTATCTTCTTATGAATTCTCAACATTTTCTGACATTTTTTAGGAAAGCACTGAAGGTACAGAACTTTACTGTACCTTTGCACATACGGTGTCTCTAGGTCACCCTTTCATCTCTGGCAGCACTACTAATTCAAAGTTATTAATTGATTGACATACAAAGGTCCTGCATAATCTGGCCCATGACTACCTCCCCATTTGCATCTCTTACCATTTTCCTTGCTTTACTCCTTTCCAGTTATATTGACCTATTTCCTGTTCTTTGAATAAGCTGCTTTCAACCTCAAGGCCTTTACACTTATTGTCTCATTTTCTTAAATTACTTTCATCCAAGAACTTTGTATGGTTTCTTCCTTCACATTATTCAAGTATGAGCTCAACTTTTAACCCTGGAGAAAGTCCTTTCCTAACCATCTTATACAAATTAGCATCCCCCTACCCAAACATTATCCCATTACTGTGTTTTATTTCCTGTAAGCCATTATCATTATCTAATATTTTTGTTTATTTATTTGTTGGCTTATTTATCATCTGTCTCCCCACACTACATTTTCAAATTCATGGTGGCAGAAGCTGTATCAATCCTCTTCACCACTGTAGTACCGGAGTTCAGTAGGTTATCCATAAGTGGTTGCTGGATGGATTAGTAAACGGCCACATGACATAGACCTGATACATTAATCAAGGGAGAGGCAAAGGCAAAAGAATTCTCGGTCATCACAACAAGTTCAGTAAGTATTACAGTGCAGAAGTCTGAGGAAACAATGGCAAAAATAATACAAAGCAGATAAAATGTAACTCCAGATCCTCTTCTCCCCAACAGCATACACACT
The DNA here is from genome assembly GCF_002776525.5 of Piliocolobus tephrosceles. Taxonomy (NCBI): domain Eukaryota; kingdom Metazoa; phylum Chordata; class Mammalia; order Primates; family Cercopithecidae; genus Piliocolobus; species Piliocolobus tephrosceles. The sequence continues at coordinate 2,801,961 of NC_045445.1, read as the reverse complement.
TAAACCATGAGCCCAGGAAAATGTTATCTAATTCTGACAGAAGCCTCCCTTAGAACACTCACTTCTAAAATGTTGTTGAGGATGTTGTTCACTAAGTCTATCCTGTCCTCTTTATGAAGATCCCTAGAAGCAATTTCTTTCTCACGTATTATGTGAAATAGTTTGCTTCTATGAGTCAGTGATTGTTTTTTGTCTTTCGAACCCTGAGGATCATGTAAAGGAGAGTTTTTCTCCTGGAACTGCCTGCTAAAAAATTCCAAGCTAAGCCAAAAGTTCAGGATCCCATAGCATGCAAGGTTTGTACGAATTTAGCCCTGGTTCCATCTATTTTTTCTAATTTTTATTTTCCTTGACCTGATATTTAAAAAATCCAATTGTATCAAAGCTCTTTAAACATTTTTACAAATTCAATTTTTAAGCCAGGAGAACTAGGTAAAGAAAATATTCTCCTGAGCTTATTTGACAGGTGTACTTTGGTCATCTGTTGTTGTAACAGGAATGTCGTGTAAATGTAGCAAATGGATGAAGCAGGAACTTCCAATTGGTTGGTCTGTATCAATCAGGGGGTCTTGAAATCTATTACTCACCAAGGCTATTTTTGAGAGCTCACCTTCCCTTCTTTGAGGAGGGAATCTGAAACTGAGCCTCTAGCTAAGGGAAATCCCTCACTTGCTGCCCTGGCCCCTATCTGGTAACCAAACACTGGCAACAGTCTCCTCTCTCACCCATCCTACCATTAGACTGCAAACCAAGGTAAGGACTACATCTTCTAGGCAAGATGGAGTAATATCCCTTACGATAACTTTTCATAAAACTCTTCAAGAGATGAGTTTTATGAAAAGTTATCGTAAGGGATATTACTCTGTCTGTGGTGTTAGGAGCAAATTAGAGAGAAATAGGACTAGAATCAGGATGATTTACTAAAAAGCTGTTACAATAAGCTAGGCTAGAAGTAATAAGGGCTTTATCAGTCAGGGTTCAACCAGGGAAAGAGAAGCCCTTCCAATTTTTTTTTAGAGGATAAATGTAATGCAGGGAACTAGTTACAGAGGAGGTGGAATTACTGATGAGCCATATTGCATAAGATAAGTCAACCCAGAGATAAGCAACAGCAGGAAATCACTACCTGCCCTTGGCTGAAGAGACAAAGAATGGAGCCAGGGTTTCCAGAATCCTGGGACAGGGCCACCTGGTGGAAACTGGAATCACGGAGTGTCTGTTGGTGGGAGATGGAGTCACAGGCAAGACAGATGCAGTTTAAGGCAGAGAGAGGAACAAAGTATATACCCTCTTGGTTTCCCCCTTCCTCTCACCCTCCAGTTGCCCTCCAGGAAGCACAAGAGGTTAGAAAATGCAGCCTGAAAAACAGAGTGGAGCAGAGGAAGGGTGACGAATAGCTCCGAGGGCAAATGGACCAGCACAAAGGCCTGTATCAAGATGGTGATAGTGGAGATGGAGATGAGAAGATGGAGTTAGAAGTTATTTAGAAGTGAAATAGGTGGATTGGTGAGCATTTATTTCCAATTCTGATGACTGCTGGATTAATCACAGTACTCTTGTATTGGAGTGTAGGAGATGAGGCTGGTTTGGGTCTTGTTGAGGCTGAGATGCCTGTTAGGCCTCCAGGTAGAGGGACCTGGGAAACAACCATACACTCAGCTCGGAAGCTCAGGAGAGATACCAGACTGGAGAGAGAGAATGGATAATGTTAGCCAGGGAGTGTATGGTGACAGAGAGGAAAAGCTGGGAGGATTTAGGGCACAGTCCTGAGGAGCACCCACACTTAATGGTTGGACAGAGAAAACTGAGGGGGATCAGCCAGTAATGAGAAGAGAGTCAGAAGAAAGTGATCTGGGAGAAAATAGAGAAAAGGGTATTTCATGAAGGAAGGTTCTAGGTCTTCTATCTCAGTGACTTTGGACAAATCCAGTGCTCTCTTCTCCTACATTCCCTTTCTCCCTACCACCAGCCTCTGCTTGTCTCTACCCTGGCTGTGCCAGGCTTTACAAAGCCTTCAGTTTAAGAACTTGTAAGCCTTGCTGCCACTATGGACAGTGTCAAACAACAAAAAACTGAGCATCTCTCTTCCTCTGTGTCAAGCAGCATGTGGTATAATGTTGGGGGCCACCAAAATGGTTCTGAAACAGTTATAGCCTTCTGAGATCCCATCTGATGGGCTAAGTGAAGTATCTGTGTGCTGAGAGCTATTCTTACACAGAATCACATCCTGTGAGGCCAGAGCATAAGAAGACAGATATGTGAGGCCTCAGAAGGAGCTAGAGAGGGGCAGGTTTCTCCCCGTAGGTGCATCTCAGACAATGCTAAAGAAAGATGAGTCTGAGAGAGGAGAATGGAAGTGCTACAAAGAAAGTCCCAGAGGCATGGATGACAGGGAGAAATAGGGCCCGAACTGGAGCTGGAGCAAGGAATTCAAGCCAGAGCAAGCTGAAGGCCAGGAAGTAGGAGGAGATGACTAGGACTGAGAATGGGATACAAGGATCTGAAGGCAAGAGGCCAACTGGCCTGCCCTTCTTACATTACGGCCTGGTGTGCGGAGCATTTCCAGATGTATTATTCTGCTAGAGCCACATGCCAACCTTAAGCTCCTAGCATCCTAGTTAAAGCAGCCCCCCACCCCCAGCACTTCCCACCACTTTTCCTAGTGAATCTTCTTTGTAGCACTCAGCAAGCATGGAATAATCTACTTTGGTCATTTATTTATGTATTCTAACCCTCCACCCTCAAGAGACTATGAGTTCCTTGAGAATTTATGTAACTGTTCCCTAGTGCCTGGAACAATCTAGCACAAAATCTGTGTGCACTAAAGATATGTTGACTGACGGAAGTCTAGAAAGGATTTGCAAAGTAGTCCACACTATATAGCTGGGAAACCAAGGCCCAGAAAGATGAGGTGGCTGTGGCAAGGCTGCATAGGCAGCAAGGGGCCAAGCTGGAACTGGAAGCAATCCAGGTATTCTGATTCTCATTTTGTCCCATCACCATGATGCCCCAATTGCTTCCTCACTCCTAGCAGGAGACTTCAGGCCACCCAGAGAGGGAGACTCATGTGCAGTGGCAGGAGCCCAGGCTTTGAAATCCAAGTTACGGATCCAATCCTGGTTTTACTCTTTAGTGTCCGTGTGATTTGCAGCAAGTTACTTCACTTTTCTGAGCCTCTACTCCTGAGCGTGGAAACCTGGACCTCTCAAAACTTTGGGGAAGACTCATGGAGTCCACAGAAACATACTGAGAAGAGGGCCCAGCCTCCCAGCTTGTGGCTTTTGGTGGTAAGGAAAGATGAGTCTGAGAGAGGAGGATGGAAGTGCTATGAATAAATCCCCAGAGGCATAGAAGGCAGGGAAAACAGGGCCTGTGCCGGAGCAAGAGTGAGGGATTCAAGCCAAGTCAGTGAGAGACCAGAGGCAGGAGAAGCGATGGGTGGGGCTCTCCATCAGGAAGACAAAGGTTGATCCTGGGACTTCTCAGGGTATTCCTCCTCCAGTCATCTTGGGATCTGTGAGACCACAAGGTCCTCTGCCTGGCCACTTGGCCACTGAACTGTAGTAACCGGTAGCACTGACCCTGCATGGGTGAAGAGAGGCTGGCAGGACAATCCACATGGCCTATGCAGAGAGAGGGAAGGGCAATGAGGGAATAGTAACACACTCTCAGAAGCACACATAGGCAGGTGAAACCACAGGGAACAGCCACGTTTTCCCTGGATGATCCCAAGCCTGCCAGGCAATAGCAGCTCAGCGCTGCCTTTTATGAATTAGCTTGTGATCTTGGACAAGACCCTGTTGTCTCTGGTCTTCAGTTTCCTCCACAGAATGAGGACCTCAAAGGTTCTTGCTGGTTCTGCTGGCTATTCTACTTGACAGTAACAGATATTCCTTGCTCTGTACAGTGCTCTTTGTAAAGAACACGGGATACTCACAGCTGCTCAGGAGCAGGGCTCTGGCTGGCCCAGCTGAGCCACTATGCCAGTTGTGAAAAAGGTTTCACAGGGCAGCGGAAGCGTCAAAAGCCACTTGCCCTGGGCAAGACACTTTACCAACTAGAACTCCAGGATTCTGATTTCCAAAAATGGAAATAAGAGCCTCCTTTTGCCTTTCTTCCAATACTATATATTAAAGAGCTTGGGAAACCATAAGATGTTAGCTTCAATGTCTTAGTCCCTCCTTGGGGACTCAGTTTTTTAGCAGAAAAATGGGAATAGAGCAAGCCATTAGACTGTCATCTATAAGTGCCTCACCATATTGTGTTCCTAATCCCCATGGTGCCCAGAGAGGATCACTGTGGCTCAGCTACAATGTGGCAGAGCATGAGACTCTTGCATCTGGCAGTGGCTTTAGGGGCTGCTGGAAAAGAGAGTGACAGAGAAACTAGTGGAAAAATATCTTCCTTCACCAGGCTTACCAAGAGTTTTGTCTGCAACACCCAAGTCCTCAGAGTGTGACTACAAGATGTCAAACAGCCTGTCACTTGTGGTTCCCATGTGGCATTTGGGTGAGGAAATATAAGGTTACTGCCTTTGCTCTTGATGTGCCTTCCTCAGGAAACCTTTGGGACCAAAGTCCAGATGTCTGGTGTATAAAGCAGACTAGATGTTCTGCCTTAGTCAGGAAGTAGTAGTCAGGTCATGCTAAGGAAGCAGCTGGGAGTTGGGCAAGGTTGAAATTCCTGGATCATAACTGCAGAAGGAATGAGTCACTCATCTGAGCCAGGGAGGCCAGGAAGGCAGAGCCAGACTTAAAGGCAGGCAGTGCACAAGAAAGGGAGGGGCATCCTGTGACCAGGCCAGCAAGCTGGCTTCTATGACACTACTGATCTGGTTTTCTTCCTGGATACTGTCTGTGTGTGAGAGTAACTGCCCCTCTCTGTGCCTACCTGCCTCTGTTGTAAGGGAAAGTGTTCATGGTTGGCAGATGCTGACTTCAGCTCACCACGGGTCACTTTTACTGAAGGGTTGGTTTGGCAGCAAAATAATAGGAATAAACTTTTTGGGATGATGAATATATTTTGCACCTTCACTGTGGTTGTGGTTTCTTGGGACTATATTTTTCAAAACTATGAATTTATTCTCAGTATTTCAGAGAAAAAGTAAGCAGAAAACCAGGAAGGATATACATGACCTGAACAGCACCATTAACTACTCTGACCTAATTAAAAATTAAAACAAAAAACAAAAAACAAAAAAACCCGCATCCAATAATAGCAGTATAAGCATTCCTCTTGAGTGTGCATGAAATATTTACCAAGATATATGGTATTTTGGGCCATCAAACAAACCTTACAAATTGAAAAGAATAGAAATAATATAAAGCATCTTCTTAGACCACAATATAATTAAGCTCAAAATCAAACACCAAGATGTCTGAAAAATGCCCAAATATTGGAAATTTTAAAATATGCTCCTAAATACCCTATGAGCCAAAGAGGGAGTCTTAGGAGAATTTTAAAAATACATTAAGTCGAATGAAAATAAAATTATATGTACAGAAATTTGTGGGATTCAGCTAAAGTATTTCCTTGAGGGAAATTTATAGCATATTTTAAATGTTTATATTAGAAAATAATATCTAAAATCAATAACCAAAATTTCCACCCTAGGAAACCAAAGAAAGAAGAGCAAGTAGAATTTAAAGAAATTGAAAAGGACGCCACTCCCCTCCCTCCCCAAACTCCCACCTCTTTCCTCCTTCCTCCCTCCCCACAATCAGAGAGCACACAGACCCACACATCATTTTACAACAGGTTTATTTTATTTTGATCACCATGGGGCACACCCTGTGGGGTGTAAAATGTACTCTAGACCCTGTTGGCTATTTATCTGGGGTTAGACCTCTGGAGACCTCTCAGCTTGCCCTGAAATTACTGACTGCTCAGGGAGACACTGAAAAAGGTAGAGGTCTCCTCACTGTTTTGGTCCTGCTGTGGCTCATTTTGATGGAGTTCCTCATTCAGCTGGTCACAATGGCAGGATACTGTTGGCCCACTCCCTTCCTCAGGTTTTCCTGAAGCAGTGGTCTTTTTGGGAGAGACGTTTTTCCTGGAACTTCCTTGAAGGGTTCCTTTTCCCTTCCTAGTTGTCTTGGGAATCTAGAACAACAGGGAGATCTCAGAAGGGCACTGGTTTGGGGAAAGAGGATGGGGGAGGGGTGGGAACAGGGGCTTCATGAGAAAGGGATGGGCTGAAGTGAGGATTGTGCTAGGTGAGGACAGGGCAGGAGTCCTGGGAGAGAAGAGTCAGGGTCAAGAAAGGGAGGAGCCCAGGTGGTTCATTTATCTTGATAGGGCTTCTGGATCTAGGTTGAGAGGGGGGCTTTCCTCTTCCTTGCCACTTTGGTGATGGCAGGTAATTGTTCCAAAACTGGGCTGGAGGCCTGTCATTTCCTGGTCATCTTCGCCAGCATCTCTCAATTGTCTATTCCAGGCTGCCTGGTCTCCCTATACATACCCCTCCCAGGACAATGACGAACGAGACCCCTGAGCTTTGATTAGTTCAGCAAGCTACTACTTAGCCAATGGTTGCCCTGTCGGGGAGAAGGTCTTAGATATCACAAACCACCTTCAGGACATTGTCGTGGGAGGGAGCGGGGAGGAGAGAGAGGAGGAAAGGAGGAAGGATGAGGAGGGGACGGAAGGATGAGGAGGAAGCCAGAGTGGTCTGGTTGAAGAAAAGAGGGGCATTTCTTTAGAACTGCTAAAGAGCTTTCCCAAGCAGATAGTGCTGCTCCTTTCCTCCCATGTTCAACTGGGGTGGGTGACATGGCACGGAGAGAATTATTCCTCCAAGCTTTTCCCCCAGGTCACTCCATTTCAATGCTGCTTTCTGTTTTCTCCTGCCATTCACCATTATCTAGTTTTTAAAAAAATTATTATTATTATTATTATTTTATTCTACCAGAAATCTCTTCAAGATAATCTGGCTGTATTTAAGTCTATGTGTAGATGTGAATCACCCTACTTTCCTCCTAAAAATTTCTCTTATACATCTTGAAGACCACTCACTTGGCTACTACCAGGGAACTTTTCCATCGTACCTCCTTTTCCCAGTGTCCACAGGGGTTTCCCAGTCTCCTTGGGTTTCAGTTTTTCCTAGTCTGAAATCACTGCTTTCAGGCTGTCAAACTTCAGTGAATACACTTCCTACATTGGATATCTTATGAATCTTGTTTCAACTGTGGGGTCATGCTCATCTCAGCAGGTGTAGTACCCAGGCTTGGATTTTAACAGTGTAGGGTGAATGAGGCAGATTTTCACCTGTCAGAAATCATGCAGGATGTTTGCACTGTAGAAAAATACAACCTAAAACTGATGAGTTCATGGAACAGGGTAGTGTTGAGTAGAATAGATCAACACTGTGCCTGTGGTTCTGTCCAGTGTAATAAGTGTTTTTCAAAAAAGGCCTTCAGATTGGAAAAAGACAAGTAAAACTGTCTTTATTTACAGAAAATAAGAGCATATGCAGACAATTCTACCAATCTTAAAAATGCTTCTAGAACTAATAAGAGTTTAGCAATGGCACTGGATATAGATCATTATACCTGTGTTTTTATACTAGCAATGAGCAATTGGCAATTGAGACAAAACAATGTAATTTAAAATAAATATTAAATGGATAAATAGACAGAAGATGTATAAGATCTGTTCATTGAAAACTACAAAACATTACAGAGATAAATTTAATGAGAAACTAAGTAAATAGCGATATAAACTTTATTCATTAGTCAAAAGACTGAATATTAAGAAGTCACTTTCCCCCAAGGTTTTTGAAAGATTCAGTGCAATCCAAATCCAAATTCCAGAAATGTTTAAATAGAAATTGGGAGGCTGACTCTAACATTCATACAGAAGTGTAAAGGCCCTAGAATAGCTAAAGAAAACTTTAAAAAATAGAATGAAATTGGAGGGATTACCCTGCTTCATTTCAAGGCTTGTAAACTAACAATGATAAGTATAGTGTGGAACTGTCATAATTACAGCAATACATCAACAGAAAAGAATAAACTCCAGGAATGAATCCACATGTATATGCATCTATAGATAACTAATTATTGATAAAGATGTAAATGAAGATTAGAGGAGAGAAATTATAGTGTATTCAACAATTGGGTCTGGAACAATTGGATATCCACATGCAAAACTAAATTTCAATCCTCTATCTATCTATCTATCATGCAAAAAGGGAGAGAGAGAAAGACAAGGATAGATATTTTAAGGAACTGTCTCAGGTGATTCTGAGGTCTGATACATCCAAAATCTGGCCTGTCGGCCAGCAGGCTAGAAACTGACATAGCGTTTTTATGTTCCAATCTTGTGGTAGAATTCCTTCTCCAGGAAACCTTGGTCTTTTAAGACCTTCAACTGATTGTATGAGGCACACCCACATTATGGAGGTAAACTGCTTTACTTAAAATCAACTGATTTTAAACGCTGATCACATCTACAAAATACCTTCACAGAAACATCTAGACTAGTGTTTGACCACACAACTGAATACTATAGTCTAGACAAGTTGACCCATAATACTAACCATTGCACATGCCTTGCCCCATATAAAAGTGTAACTCAAAGTGAATCATAGCCCTAAATGTCAAAAATACTTTTTTCTAGAAGAAAACAGAAGAAAAATTTGTTCCCTGGGGTTATGTCTTAGTTAGCTTTGACTTCCATAACAAAATGCCATGGATTGTGTAGCTGAAACAACAGAAATTTATTTATTTTTCAGTTTTGGAGACTAAAAGTCGCAGATAAAGGACTGGAGGTGGTCTTGTAGACGGCCCTTTCTCACTACATCCATTCTTGGCATTTCTTCTGTGTATGTGCATGGAGAGAGGGAGGGAGGAAGGGTGAGAGAGAAAGAGAGAAAGAGAGAGAGAGAGAGAGAGAGAGAGAGTTCTCATGCAAGCACAACAGTGCTTTCTTGTGTCCCTTCTTATAAGCACACTAATTCTATGGGATCAAGGCCCCACCCTTACAACCTCTTTTAACATTAATTACTTCCTTAGAGGCCCCACCTCCAAATACAGACATACTGGGGCCGAAAGCTTCAAAATATGAATTTGACAGAGGACACAAGCATCAGCAAAGAATAGACACACAGATTAATAAAACAGGATAGGGCTCAGAAATAGACCTGCACACATATAGTGAGGTGATTTACAACAAAGGCAATAATGGTAAAACTATAGTTTTCCTAACAAATGGTGCCTGAACAATTGGACATCTGTAGACACATAACAATAACTTAGACATATCCTTACATATTTCAAAAACATTAACTCAAAACACATCATAGACCTAATGCAAAATGCAAAATCCATACAACTTGTATAAGAAAACATAAGAGTAAATCTATATAATTTTCAGTTTGGTGGTGAGTTTTTAAATTTATCACCAAAAGCAACATCGATGAAAGAAAAATTTGCCAAGTTGGACTTTATTAAAATAAAAATCGTATGCTGTTCAAAAGACGGTGTTAAGAGAATAAAAACAGAAGCTACAGACTAGGAGAAAACATCTGTAGTATACATATGTGGTAAAGAACTTGTCTCTACAATATACACAAATTCTTAAAACTCGACGATAGAAATAAATGAAAACAGTCAAAGATCTGAACAGACACTACACCAAAGAAGATATACAGATGGCAACTAAGCGTAATAAAAGTGCTGAACGTCCTTTGTCATTAGAGAATTGTGTACTAAAATGAGATACCACTACACACCTAATTAGAATGTCTACAATAATAATAAAAAAAGACCAATTGCTGGTGAAGATATGGAACAAAAGAAACTCTCATTCATTAATGGTGGAAATGCAAAATGGTACAGGCACTTTGGAAGACAGTTTGGCATCTCCTTACAAAACTGAACAGTCTTATGATAAGATTCAGCAATCCTACTCCTAGGTATTTACCCAACTAATTTGGAAACTTATGTCTACATAAGAAATTGTATATTAATGTATACAATAGCTTATTTGATAATCACCAGAAACAGGGGCATCCAAGATGTATTTCATTTGGTGAATGGATAAAAAAACACATAGATTAAAAAAACAGAATAGAGCCCCAAAATAGACCTGCACACATATAATCAGGTGATTTATTACAAAGGCAATAAAGGTGAAAGTATAGTTGTTCCAACAAATGGTATATGAACAACTGGGTATCTAAACAAAAATAATAATAAATAGCCTAGACAAATCCTTAGGTATTTCACAAAATTAACTCAAAATACACCATAGACCTAATGCAAAATGCAAAAACTATACAACTTCTATAAGAAATCATAAGATAAAACTTACATAACTTTGTTTGTTAAAGAGCTTTTAAATTAAACGCCAAAAGCAAAAGTAGCAATGAGCACACCTAGCACCCAGAAGTAGATTTCTAGAACCACTTCCCATTGAAAGGAACCATATATTTGGAGAAATGGCTTATTTACGACTGGGGCAGGGCATAAATCTGATGACCCTGGGGCATTTTGTAGCCCTAGAAATTAAGGGCTAAAGAATATGATAAAGGACATCACAGTGTTGCAAATCCAGACTATGGAAAACTGGAAAAGAACACAAGATCTGTTTCTTTCCAACAACAACGAAGCAATGGCAAGAAAACAGATCATGTGGAGGGGACCTACAGGTGATAAAATATTTAATTACAAAAAATCACTATGTAATACTATTTTCGGGTACTCATTCAAAGAAACAAATTTTTATAAAGTATAAGTCTTCCAGATAAGTGCATAAAACAATTGAACATTTCATAATTATTTATTTAATTTTTCAGAAATGGGAATTGTATTGGGTTTTTGTTTGTAGTGATTGTGACCCAGAGGTCACTACAATCACGGGTGCTGCAGCCACCCAGGGAACACCTCGCCTGGTACCCGCAGCCATTCTCTGCAAGGGGTACGGCTGGGTACAATGTCCTCATGTTTTAAAAATGAATATTGAATTATTGAGAGATGAAATGGTATGCTGTCTTTGATTTGCTCCACATTATTCCAGCAACTGAGATGCAGGTAGGTGAGTGTCTAACTGGAACCAGATTTGCTGTGTATTTAAAGTTGTTGATGCTGAGTGTCAGGTATGCTGGGTTCATTATGTTAGTCTCTCTATTACCCTATATGAGTGAGGCTTCCCTGATAAAAAAAACAAAAACAAAAACAAAAAACACAAAAACAAAATAAAAACGTTTTTTATCATAAATATCATGCCATTAAAAATAAAATCCTAAGTGAAACTATTTTGTAGAAATAAAATAAATAAATGACCGAATTGATCCAAAAAGAAAACTTGAATTAAATGACACAAACTGAAACTACAATACTGAAAGCTCAAGCCACCCTCAAACGTTCCAGGTTAGTCAGTTTTGGAGGCTGATTCCACCTGATCGAGGAAAACTAACCATCATCTTGCCTCAACTCTTCCAAAGCACGCAAAATATAGACAATTCTTCAATTCATTCTCCCAGATTAACCCTCCTGGATTCAAAAATCAGATGAGGACCACCCCCCACTCCCGATGGAAAAAACACATAAACAAGCTCTCTTACATAGCAGCAAATATGTAATTTATATAAATTAGTAGAATATTAAATGAACAAACAAGCTCTGCCCAAGGAAAGAAAACATGATTTAACACTAGAAAAAAAAGTCTCATTGTAATTTTTTACATAAAAAATAGAGGAGAAAAAAATTGATCACATACATCAATGGGTACAGGAAAAGCTTTTGGAAGAAACTCAATATGAGTTCATGGTAAAAATATTTAGTTAACCTATATTGAAAGAGAACATCCATTTCCAAAAATCAACAGCAACCAAATGTGAAAAGTTCAAAGAATTATCATTAAAGGCAGGAACAAGAAGTAGATGTAGGCTATTATCTCTACGTTTTAAATCATCACTGAGACACAAAGTCCAAGCTATAAGTATCATAATAAATAAGGGGCGTGAATATAGGAAAAATACATGATGTTTAGTGATAATACCCTTATCATTCTTGAGAATTAAAAGAAAAAGGCATGTGGAATATCCAAGTGAATGGGTTTTCAGAACGAGGTGTACAACAGATTACTATAGCAAAATCAAACTCTCTGCCACACAATAGGAATAACTATTAGAATTAATTAATTTCCATTAATTAGAACAATTAATAGAAAATATGCCATTTGTAATAGCAACAAAATCCAAGAATTACCAAAAAAGAAGCCTAAGAAAAATGTGTAAGGTCTTTCTAGAGGAAACTATCAAAGTATACTGATAAATTCAGGTAAAAGGAGTTTGAAATAAGTAGAGGACCATAACATATTCATTGATCAGGAGCAGAACATGGTAAAAATATCAATTCTGCTTAAATTACTTACAATTTATTGTCTTACCTGTAGCTGCCAAAATTACAGTCAAATTTAGGCTGCTGTTCTCTGCTTCCCAAATCAACTCTGGAAAATTATATTAGAGAAAAAGAAAGAAAGAAAAAACAACAGTATCAGCAATAAAATCTAAGCAACAAAACACAGAAAGTCCTGGGTGAGACTGAGGACTGTACTTTGAACTGGTACTTGTGTTTGTGGTGGTGTCGATTGGAGAGGGGTGGGCTGCAGGGATGTTGGAGAAGTCTTTAGCCTGCCTAGACGTCAGATGACAGAACGAATAGGATGAACGTTTTAAAATTTCCACTTCACTGCATTGCACAATCTGAGGCAGCACCTCAAAACACGATCCCAGCAGCCCTAGGGTAACAGCAGGACAGCAGGAAAATTGGCTTGGTTAAGGCAGTATGGTTCCAGAGATCTGCTAATTACAACCCGAAACCAACTTAGTGGGTGAGGATTGGCATTATCATTATTATTATTATTATTATTATTATTATTATTATTATTATTATTTTTGAGACTCTCGCCTAGGCTGGAGTGCAATGACTCGATCTTGGCTCACTGCAATCTCCGCCTACCGGGTTCAAGCGATTCTCCTGCCTCAGCCTCCAGAGCTCTGGGATTACAGGCGTCCACCACCACGTCCAGCTAATTTTTTAATTTTTTAACTTTTTTGTATTTTTAGTGACGACGGGGTTTCACCCTGTTGGCCAGGCTGGTTTCGAAAAGAATTCTTTTAACAGAACATAAATAATAGAATAGAAGTTGAATAGGGTATCAGAGTGAATCATGCAAACTAAGGGTAGGTATTCTTTCACAGAAATAAATATATATGTTGCCACCTACATATATCCTCGAAAGATATGTAAAATATATTTCTTTGAGGAAAAAAGGTTTGCAAAGCCCAGCTTTGGCTAAGGAGGAGCCCCTGTGGGAAGGTGTGCATCTTCTCCCAGAGGTCACTACAATAACGGTTGCTGCAGCCACCCAGGGAACACCTCGCCTGGTACCCGCAGCCATTTTCTGCAAGGGGTACAGCTGGGCAAATACTCAGAGGTGAGAGAAACAGAGCATCTCCAACCCATCACTTAAACAAAGAGCCAGGACCCAGGAGGAGGACCCTCCTGAGTGAAGACTGAGGGTCCGCTCCAGCACAAAGAGGAGCCACAGAATCCAACTTAGTCCCTCCTGTCAGCCCTGGAAGATCCCAGCGGCCTTGTCGCCCAAGGGCACCTCTCCTCCCACTGTGACCTCAGGGGACTCGGAATCAGAACCTTGGTCTGAGGGGAGCAGACACCATCCACAGAGAACAGGGGTCCAGGCTATGCAAGGAATCAAAGTCAGAATTCTGAGGGAGGACTGAGGGGCACGCCTACATCAACCCCTACCTCCGGGACCTCTCGCCTCCTCCCCCAACCCAACTCCCCCCCTGGCGGAATCAGGTTCTGCCCCTACTGTCAACCCAGGTGGCCCCGATGTGACATCACTGACTTGCACATTAGGGATCAGAGAGACGCGAGGTGGTCAGTCTGACCAGCAGCTTGAGGATCACGGAGGGAAGCAGGTGCAGGATCTGTGAGGAGGCAAGGTGAGGGCAGGCTGGCCAGGCATCAAAGTCAGGACCCTAAGAGAGAGCTGAGGGTCCCCCAGGCCCATTCCTATCCCCCAACTCATTCCCTTCCACACTCCTAACCCAATCCACACCCCCATTCCCTACCAGCACCCCTATACCCCCAACCCCGATTCAACCCCCCCACGCCCATCCCCTACCCCCACACACGCACCACCACCCCCCAACACCCATATCCCCATCCTGGCAGAATCTCCAGTTCGGCCCCCGCTTTCAACCCAGGAAAGCCCCAGGTGCCCGGATGTGATGCCACTGACTTACTCATTGGGGGTTAGAGAGAAACGAGCTTCTCTGTCTGACCAGCACCTTGGGCTTGGCGGAGGGAAAAGGGCCAGGCCATGTGAGGAGTCAAGGTGAGACGCTGAGGGAGGACACAGGAGTCCCCACACAAGATAGACCACCCAAAATAATCCCACACCAATCCTGCTGCCAGCCCTCGGCCACCCGTGCCCAGACTCCTGAGTCTGGAGCGCCCACCACCCCACTGCCTCTGAAGTCACAGGGGATCTGGAGTCAGAACGTGGGGTGATCAGTGCAACACTGGTGAGGGCAGTCTCTGCCAGGCATCAATCTCAGGAGCAAAAGGGAGGGGTGAGCGTACCCCACTCCTACTCCCATCCCCCATTCTCATTCCCATTCCCATCCCCCACCCCGTTTCC
>NC_045445.1:2746567-2787275 GCF_002776525.5 Piliocolobus tephrosceles | reverse complement strand
AACTGGGGTCTAATCTAAATCTAAGTATAAAAATAGAACATAATTGTTTTTCTCATGAAGGGCCAATATTTCCTGGCATGGCATTAATACTGTATTGCCCCTAACAGACTGGATTAAATTTTGACTACCACATGGATGGCTGCTAGTATTTCCCTTGTTGTCAGTTAGACTTGGTGATAAAAATAAGAAACACCTAACTGACCTTCCTGTAGGCTGCTATTACTCAGTTATTAAAATATAAAACAGATTTGAAATACACACCACACTGGGTCTCCAATTTTGAGGCAATCATTTTACTTTTAGACTAGCTCATAAAGCTTTTAGAAGTCCATCCTTTTGGCTAACGAAGCATCTACTGTGTTACTACCACCGTGCTGGGTCCTTGCTGGACTGATTTCAACTTTTTTGAAATGCTACATGGGACTATCATGTGCTTCAGACCACACTTTTTGTCCCTTTTATGAATTTTTTCCCCAAATTTCAAATCCTTTACTTGAAACATGTATATTTGACCTTGGAGAAGTCATAATGGTGCATTTTCCCTCATGAGTTTATATTTACTCTAGTGGGAATTAGAGTAATCCTCTGTCTGATGATTTTACTTGTCTGGCCTTACTTCAGGTCCCTATCGGCTTCACTGGGGCCAAGGCAAAACTGCATGTATCAAAGAATTAAACATGCCACATGGTTATTGAGCTCAAACTAAGAGTGTGTAAGCTGCACTAGATTGAATGTGCCCCACAGGATAAAGCAAACATCAATTTCAGTATCCATTCTTAGATCTTATGTTTTAAAATGCATAAATCAAGAGGTACAGAACCTCTTGGATTCCTTTTCTGACTTAGAACTCCAGGTGTGCTCCTTTGTGCAAAGACTGAGAATTGAAACAATTCACTGGAGGGAGAGAAAAGTCTCACTTGCAAGAATTTTATCCACTTCACACAGGAATATTATTCACTAAACCCTAACAATATTCCCATTATTTTTCTACTTTACCCTGGTCTCAGCCATCATGAACTCTCACCTAGACTCTTGCAGTAGTTTTAGAGATAGTATCATAGACTAATTTTAGCAGTGTAGCTTGGGTGATCCTTTTAAAAACTAAGTCAGATTAGAACATTTCTCTGATCAAAAGCCTTCACACTCAGAGGAATAGTCAAAGTACTTACAAATGACCAACAGATTGTGATGGTTAATTGTATGTGTCAACTTGACTGGGCTAAGGGATATCCAGATAGATGGTAAAATGTTATTCTGGGTGTGTCTGTGAGGATTTTTCCAGAAAAGGTTAACATATGAATAGGTAGACTGAATAAAGAAGATCACTCTCTCCAATGAGGGCTGGCATTTTCCAATCTGGCTAAGACCTCAAATAGAACAAAAAAGTAGAGGAAGGGCACACTCTCTCTGCCTGAGCTAAGACATCCATCTTCTGCCCTCAAACATTGGTGCTCCCAGTTTTCAGGCCTTTGGACTTGAACCAGGACTTATAGCAGCATAGCTAGGACCTTCAGACTCAAACTGCAACGTACACCGTTGGCTCCTCTGGTTTTCAGTCTTTCGGCGTGGACTGGAACTGCACCTGGTCTTCCTGGAAGATAGCAGTGCAATTGATAACATTTACTCAGTGATGAACTGAGATGGTAGAGAATGCATGGCAGGTGCAAAGTATCAAGTATTTGAGAATTTCAGAGGAATTAAATATAAGAAAAATAGAATGGGTGAATGGTGCTGGGAGCAATAAAAATATTGGAGAAAGGCAATCAAAGGCTGAGGATGATTAGTCACCCATTACAGTTTGTATGTAAAATAGAAGACCTCCTTGGCAACATATAGAAACTCTACTTGCAGTCAGAAGGTAGGCAGGAAATGCTGACTATGAGACCTGGGGATTCATTATGAGAAGAGCAGGATAAATTCTAAATTTCTGGAGGTCAACTACATAAAGGTCAGTGCCCTGATTGGTACCCCGAGACAAGAAGGAGAAACATCTAAGCTGATGTACTCTAGCATCTTGATTGCCCAAACTTCTCTGAACCTTCTAGGCTTTCAAAGGGGACCATTTCTCCCTATTAAAAAAACAGTACGCCATGCTTGCTTAAAGTCCATGTGACCTTTACAGACAGTATGTATCCCTCTCAAGGTCTGCTTCCACTCACCCTCCCATATACCAGAGTAATAACTAGCATTAAGTTGCTGTATAACCTGGTCAGAGAAGTGCTAAACTTGCTAGAAGATGAGACAAACTGTTTTCCAAAGGAGCTACAAAATCTAGCAAATATATACTATCAAGCTGTGACAGTAAGCGTGGGACTAGGTACTGAGAAAGTTGGATCAATGGAGGTGGAGCATAACATTGGATAGGAGAGATATTATAGGCATAGGAGTACTCTCCTGTAACAAAAGATGTAACAGCCTGGCCAGGCCCCTGGGAAACAGTGTTAATGTACTGTTTACATGGTTCTTAGAAGCATGAGGAAAGTGATGGGCCACAGTAAGTGAAGGTAAAATGCCAGAACTGTCAAGACCGACAGTGGAAGAAGGGATCGAAACACTCAGAGAAATCAATGTGGAAGAGTGGATATCCTGCATCAGACCAGAAAACCCACCTGAATGGCCATGGGAGAGCCAGGAGGATGCTCGGTTTAGCATAGCAGTAAGTAAATAAGTAAGTACCAATAACATGAAGAAGTTCAGTGATGGGTGTCTGAAGGTCAAGGTAGCCAGTAAAATATGCTGTTACAGAATTGGGTTCCCTATTAACAATAATAGGATGCTTCAGTAATGGAGATCAGATGATGGTGATTAACCATTATAAGGCAGGCGAGCACAACTATCAGAATGAGTAACAACATCAAAGTAGCAGCCAGAGGTCTGACTGGAAGAGGGATATGAAGATAATTATTAGAAAATAAATTTTCTAGTGGCAGATACCAAGGCTGTTGCTCCATCTGTACCACCAAAATAAATCAAATATGGATAATCAGGAGGCAGATGAGGGACACTTCAATAAAAAGTCATGATTCCATGCCTAGTTTCTGGATGTGAGCCATTCTTCAAACTCAGAATCCATTCAATGAATTCATGTGTGTGTGTGTATGTGTGTGTGTGTATGTACATAGACACACTATTTATTATGTATAATATGTACATTATTCATTACATATACTATTATATATGTGTATATATACACACACACACATAAACATACATATATGCTGTGTGTGTGTGTGTGTGTGTCTGTGTGTGTATTTTTTCTCATCCTGGGCCATGTCTCCTTCTACACAAACTTAATGACCAGGTGACTAGGTGCATTGCTTGCAGCTGCATTCATTGGGGAGATTTTTTCCCCTCTACTGACTTTAACATGAGTAACTTCACACTGTGGGGCAACTGTAACACAGGGGTCTGGGCTACTGCTGTGGCGCACTGACTCTTGCCTTCTGGTGATGCTTAGGCTCAATTTAGGAAGGATTACTACTGGGTATGTCCTTATGGCTTGGTGGTTCTGATAGCAACTAGCTTGCAGACACAGTCACTTGGTGTGCTGTGGTCAAGCATTGTCTCTATCAGGGCCCAAAAGCACAACGGAAGCTAATTGTCTTATGCGGATGGCATGGCCCTGCTCCAGAACCCTAGAGGCCTGTGTGGTGATCCTCCCATGGGGAATGGCCTTAAACCCTACCCTGTCTCCTTTCTCACCACTGGCACCTCTGACACTGCAGGGTCTGCCAGATGAGATGGTCCAAGAGTTGCTTGCTCTGCAGCCGGGACCTGCTGCAGATCGCTTTTCTGCTCCCAGCCTCTCTTAAATCTCCCAGCCTTCTGTGTCACCCAGTGTGTGAACTGGAGAAGTTATCTTATGGGCGGGATATTTTCTCCCCCAAACCCAAAGAGGTCTACCAGTTGCACTACTTTCTTCTTTGCAGTGGGAGATTCAAGAGGCAGTGATTTGTCTTTTCCTTTGGAGTGGACATCCTGGCATGCCTCTGATGACTGGACCCTTAAAAACTTCACTGATGTAGAACTCTGAATCCCCATGGCCTTTATCTTCTAATCCTCTGGTGTGCACATGTCTTACTGAGGCCTCCAGTGTGCAGGCTGCCTCTTACCTCTCCTGTGCAATCAGAATGATGGTGTCAGTGTAATGGATCAAAGTGATGTTTTTCATGATATCCTGACAGCCTAGATCTTGTATGACAATATTATGACTGGAGGTGTGAGAATTAACATAGCTTTTAGAAAAACTGTAAGTAAATGTTCTTATCTTGCTCACTGTTTTTGATCCTCTCTTCTAATTGGAATGGAAAAACACACATTTGCCAAATCTGTTGTATACCATGTACCTACTCTAGTGACAATATTTGCTAGCAACAATCACAGCAGCCCCAGGCTTCACTAAGTCGTTAGCCAGGATCTATCCAGTTTCTACAGGGACCAGAATTATGTGGAGATAAAATAGGAACATCCTTAGGACATTTAAGGGTAGCATTAATTTCCTGTGTTTGGTTTGCAAAATTGTGTTTGATTTACTATCTTGGCAGGAGGAAGGTGTTTTAAGAGGTTTCCACTTGTCCTTTCCCACTACAGAAGCTCTTATGACAGATCAAAAACTCGATGTAAGGGTTACTCCAGCTTCCAGGTATAGCGAATCCAATTATGCATTCCAGAACTGGGAAGATGATTGGATGTGTCTGTGAATCTGAATGGCCCACTAAGAACTGTACTCCAGCCAGGACTCAATTTATTTATTGGTTTCCATAAGCCTGCAACTCTAACAGATAAGCCTAATAATGCTTTGGTCTTCTGGTATCCATGTTAATTTAGACCTATATCCAATAGTCCTTGAAATGTCTGGGTGTTCCCTCCTCTCCCAAGAGTACAATCACCTAAGTAAATAGATGGGAAACCCATTGGAAAAGGAGTGGGGATATAATCACAGTATATACATGCCATGGTGTTGCAGAGTACTTCCTCCTTTAGACCTAGCCGCTTGTTCTGTCAATAGTTACCGGTCTGAAAATTGTCTCAGGTGCAATAACTGAGCAAAGCATCATGCCTTTGTAATTTGAGAAATCAGCCTTAGCTTTCTGATCCTGCATCCTTGCCTTTTGAGTGTAGATTTTAAGCAACACCTTTGTTTACTATTCATCTATTCTTACCTGCTTTGTTGACCATCTCTACAGCTTCCTGTAGGTCAAGTTTCTGTGGATGCCCTTCTAGCTTTGCTAGTTAACATAATAGAACCTGGTTTCTAGTGGTTAAGCACTGCTACTTGGTCTCTATTCCTTCAGGGTGCTATCATCCCCATTGCTATTAGCCATCTACTGTAGACTGAATGATTGTTTCCCTCAGATTCTTATGTTGAAATCACAGCCCTTAATGTGATAATATTCGGAAGTGGGGCCTTTGGGAAGTGATTAGGTTATGGATGGAATCAGTGTCCTTATAAAAGAGACTCCAGAGAGCTCCCTCACTTCTCCAGCCATGTCAGGACACAGTGAGATGACTGTCTATAAACCAGGAAGCAGGCTCTCACCAGACACAGAATCTGCCAGGGCCTTAATTATGGAGGTCCAATCCTCCAGAACTTTGATAAATACTTTTTTGTTGTTGTTTATATGCTACCCAATTCATGGCATTTTGTTTTAGCAGCGCAAACAGACAAAGACACCATCCAAGGTAATATTTCTGCTATGGTCAGTCCTGGCCTGCAGAGAACAACTACTTATCTTTTAATGAGACCTAGGAGTGTCCTAATGGATTATGTCTGGATTTGATTCCGATTATTGGCTTAACAGCCGGGAAAGGAAGTTGGGCTGCTCTTGAAGTAAACACCTGTTATCTTGATGGAGAATTGTCTCCAAAAGGTCTTCCATTACTGAGAAGTGCTAACTCTTATAGGGAGGGGTGGACTACCTCTACAGGCTTTGAAAGGGTTCAGGGAAGTCTACAAAGCCTCAATCCTTGATAGCACACATCCAGATGACCTCACCCAATGTTTTGGAGTTCCAGGCTTTTCAAAACAGGGCTCTCATTTTAGCCTAATAGATAGGGCTTCTTTGGACATCTAGTCATATCTGGGAATTTGCAAATCTAACTCTCAAGTTCTGCATTTGATCCTCATCTATGCCTGATTTCCCACTGAAGGAGACAAAGTCTTCTTTGTAAGTTTCCCAAATGGCCTTCTCACTCTCTTCCTTAAATTTTAACTGTTGTTGACTATATCCTCAGTTTCTCCTTATTTCTCTGTAGAGCATCAGTACAATCTAGTAATAACTGGCCAACTCTACCCTTGTTATATATACATTGTTCCCCTCACAGCCTTCAAATGCCTGAATCAGCAATGGGGTTTCCCCCACACTGGGATGTTTTCCCAGGTAACCATCAGTGAAATCTTCAGGATCTGGACTGTCACAGTGTGCCAGGTACTATCTATACCCCACATACTACTCAAGATGGTGGTGAGTAATCCAGTCTGAGAACCCCCTTTAATTGCATGTTTTCTTGTGTTATTGCAATTGGTAGACATATCCATGCTCTAGTACCCCAGTTATATTCAGTCCTGGGCTAGGAGTAGCCCAAGAACAGCATGACCTCACATGAGGCATATTTATGCTGAAATTTGTCATTTATCAGAAATTCAAATGTAACTGGAAATCCTATATTTTATTTGCCAAATCTAGCAACCCTTCCACAGTGGCAGGGTTAGAGGTTACATGTAGGCATAACAGTATGGTTACCTACACATTAAGGCTCATTTAGCTATTGTCCTTGCCTATAAAAGATGCCAATGGTGAGTCCCCAATATGTCACCATTCTTGAAGGAAACCAATAAGCAACTTGGGGGCAAATATGGAGTCTCTTCAAAACTGGATGGGGCAATAATTCAGTTTGATTGCAATTGACACAAATTCTAGATATGATTATTTTCCTGGAGGTCCTCAGCCAGTTGTTAGTCAAGAATATAGTGTTCGATCCACAGAGACAAGATTTGATATAACATTGGATTGGACCTAGAGGTTCCCTTTCCAGAAAAGGAGTGCAACATTGGGCACATGATCTGGAATTCGATTACATGCCATACTACCCTGAAACTGCTAGCCAGATAGGGTGATGAAATTGTGTGTTAAAGACAGAGCTGAAGTGCAAGCTTAGGGATGATACTCTAAGAGGATGAGGTTCCACCCACCAGCAAGCATTTTGCACCCTATGGGATAGAATGTACAGGTTTGGGAACAGAGGAGTAGAAGTAGAAGTTGTTTTGCTTATCCACTCCTAGTGACCCACTTAGGGGAATCTGTGGCTCCAGTTTTCATAATTCTGGGTCCTACAGGTTTAGAGCTCTTGGCTTCTTGGCTTCCAGATTGTCAATGCCTTTATCAGGGAACACAAGAGTTCCATCAAATTTTATCCATGGCCACTGCTTGGTCATGTCTGGCACCAGCCAAAAGAAAACAAGTCACCATCCTGACAGGGGTAATTGATTCTAATTACCATGAGGAGATCATGCCATTTCTATACAGTTGGGGCAGGCAAGAATAAGTTTGGTATCCAGGGGACCCACTTAGATATCCCTTAGAAATGGTAAACAAGTCCATCAGTCACGGCCTGAGAATGACATGGTGTCCAGAGGCTCAGATCCTCCGGAGGTGAAGGTTTCAGTCAGTCCATGAAGTAAGCTACCTAGATAAGCAGATACTAGCTAAGGGTGAGATAAATTCTGAAATGAGTGGTACAGGAGAAAGGTGATGAGTATCAGTTATGGCCCCAAAACCAGCTCCCATAACAGATGTGTAGTGTGTTTCATTGGTCTTGTAAATCCTTTAAGGAAAAGCAGCTCAACATAACCATGGGAAGATACTCTGGTGTGTATTCGTATGATGTAAATGAGCCTCAGCTAGGTAAGGGATGAATTATCGTGGATGCTGTAGTATTCCACCAAGTCCTTCCCCCACCACTGCCCCTTGGGCACAGCTCTCACTTCTCCAACTGCTGAAATTGTTGTAGGCTGATAGCCTTTAACTGAGACCCTCTCAGGCATACCCATGCTCATGCTCACATTCAGTGAGAGAGTATAAGGGCCCATCCCCCTTGCCTTGATTTGTGACCATTCAGAAGGACCATCCCAGCTTGAGAACTTCTAATTTGTTAATCTGAGGTTCTTAACAGCCAGTGCATCATAGCCCAATTTCTTCTCCACCTGACCTTGCTCCCTGAACTCTTCCCAAAGGCAGGGATCCAAAGAGCTCTCCCCAACCAACTTCCTGCATTCTAATCTTGGTCTCAAAGACTGCTTCCCAGTAAACCTGACCTATGAAAATGTGAAAGTGTGGTGAAAGTGTGTTTTACTCTACCTTTTTTTCCTTTTTTTATTATTTGTTAATATGAACACTGTTTTCAATCTTTTCCTTTCTTCTTTCTGATATTTTATGTCATGCTTGGAAGGACTTTTCCCATTCCAGGAATATAAACATATTCACCCATATTGTCTTATAGTGCCTTTATGGTCTCCTTTTAAAAAGTTTTTAAATGTTTGATTCATCTGTAATTTGGATGAGGAAAGACATAGGGACCTAGCTTTATTTCTTGTTTTTCAAATGCTTAATTGGTTCCCTGTACTATTTATTTTTACAATTCATTTAGTGCTCCAAATTTTTCTAATGTATAATGTGTTTTTATCCTTTTTCCAATTTCTAGTTATCAATGCCTAACTCAGTTTTTTTCCATTGTGTTTAGTAATTGAAATGTTTAAATTATGAATCTTTCTCTAAGTGCAGTATTGGCTGCATGTCATTCATTAATTTTATTTTTTAGATATTATTCACTTAATTATGATTTTAAGTTTTTCCTTTTAAAATAACTATTTATGTGAGCTTCTAAAAATTTACCAATGTAGGGATTTTATGTATTTGTAGGTTTATTATAGTGCGATTAAAAAATCTGGTTTGCACTATTTCTATGTTTCAAAATCCATTTAAATATGACTGCTTACAAATTTGCATGTCTACATTGCCCAGGAGCCACACTGCCTTTTTTCCTCCCTATATCTTTAGTGAGGAACTATTTTCCTAGTTCTAAAATTATTCCTTGTATTTTCTGTGAGTTTCTTGCATGCAAAGTGTTTGAGCATCATTCTAAAGACTGTATGGTAAAAATGGCTGTTCAGATATAGCCTTTTTGTCTCCTCTTTGGTTCTCATTACTGTTTCTGAGTTCCTTTAGAGATGGAAATATCACAGGATGCCAGGGCCACACTTCCTAACATACCTTTAGAGTCTCTAATTTTGAAAGGTGAATCACCCAAGGTGTCCAGGCTTGCTCCAAGCCAAGCCAAGATATTAGCATTTCTAAGGTCCAGTCCCACTCTACTATTAAGTCCTTGCCTGACAGGAGACAAATCTCTCCTGTTTTCTGTGCCTCAGAATCCTCATCTTTACATGGTAGAGGAGGGGAATTGTTTGAGTCTGGTGGTCCCTAGGAACCGTCTAGTTCTGATAAGGGGGGCTAGAGTGATAGCCAAGGCAAAAGGGACACAGAGCCTGCAGGGGCATAGGAGCAATTAAAGGAATCTGAAAAGGGTGCCACATACCCAGGCGCACTTCTCCCTTCATTCCCGTTCCTTACTAATGAGAGAAGGGTACATGGTCCATGCCTGGCAGGTCTGGAAATTATGGATGGGAGAGGGGAGCAAAGATTCGGGTCATGGATTTCAGGCTGAGAACAAACTTGAATGCCAGAGAAACCAGCCACACCTTGAATGCTTTGCTGATATATTTATTTACAGATTTCCCCATTTCAGATGATGGTGATAAAAAGTAGATGGAGACCCCACCCTATCCACCCCCTAATAAATTACAGACACAGATTTCACTTAGCATATAGAAGCATTGGGGCATGTCCAGATTCATTCCACTGGGTTACTAGAGCCAGGAGAGGTTTGATCCTGGGGGCAGTCTGGGCACCTCAAGCCCAGAAATTGAGCTAAAGAGAGGTCACCATTCTGGGCCCTGCCACTGGTGTGCCAGCAGAGGTGACAGAATAGAACCATGGTGAACTGAGTTGCTTAGCCTTGTCATGTGGTCTAGTAGGCAACAGTGGGCTCTTGGATTGCTTCCAGTGAGATCCACAGTCTCATAGAAATCTGTGCCTCAGGGTTTCCATCTGCACAATGGGGATAAGAATCCTGCCCTAAAGATGTCACAGGGCTATCATGAAGCTCCAAATTGACACAATTTGTCAAAAGTGCTTTGCCAAAGTTCCAGTGCCATACAAATTTAAGGAAATTCGATTGATTGATTATGATCATTAGAGTGCCCCAGGTATAACAGTGGACTGGTTTATGGGTCCAGGGGCCAAGCAAGTGATAGAGCTCCTATGGTGTGCCCTAGGTGGGCACCAATCAATGGCGAGTAATGCCTGCTGCAAAGCCAAGTTTCCTTAGTTTCTTGGCCCCAGGAAGCCTCACCAAGGCCTAGTGTCTGGGTCAGGGCTAGGCAAAGTCACTGGGGAGGTTACAGAAAAAGTCACAGGGGTGAAAGAGAAGGAAGAAGGTGGCATATAAAGCAGGGAGTAGTTAGTATCATCACACACAAAAATAGATACCCATTGGATGAAGGGCATTGAATTGGTAGTGCAGATGAAAGATGGAGCCAGCGAGGAGAGGGAGATGTCACAGCAGCAGAGACAGAGGAATGCTGTCCCAAATAGGCTCTCTTGCTGCCCCCACTCTTCCTAAAGGGATAATGCCAGTGTCTATCTATCTGCAGAGAAAGGGGTAGCAGGGAGAGAGAACTGAGAACATACTAATCTGACCAAAGGAGAGGGATCCCTTCCTCCTGTTATACTGCTGCCTAGCATCTTAATGAGGTGTCAGGTATAGGCAAGCAACTAGTCGGTACACTTTGAGACTGAGGCCGGAACTGGGTCAAAAGCACTACAAAGGCAATAGTGGGCTTCTGGAAAAATGCAGTAATTGTCTGGTTGTCAGCATTGTTGGAAGATAGCTAATCTGCCTGTACTTAGGCATGGTTTTAGGGAGCTGATCACTAGAGGGCTACGATTTTTAGCAATGAGCATCATGGATGCTCCTTGAAGAAGAGGAAGGTGGCCCATTTTTAATAATTTGAAATAGGCTGCTAAGAAGGCTCAGTGAATGGGCCAGGTCAGGGAGAGGGGCAGCAAAGACAAACCCTCTGCAGGCTTTTATTTGGAGAATGGGGTAGGAAAAACTCTAGTTGCTCCTGCTGCTGCTGCTGCTTTCCTCCAACTGCCTCGGCAAGGAGCTTGGACCTCCTGGGGAACTGGGTAGGTTGCCCCACAGGGTACCAGCTGGTACCTACAAGTTAAGGCAAACAAGCCAGTAGAGCACATTGAAGAAGAAGAAGGTCACTGGGAAAACAACTCGTGAGTAGTTATCCAGGCGGTAGACATGGATGCAGAGGCGGCCCTGCTGCCAGGTACTGCCCTCACAATCGGGGACCATGCAGAAGTACTTCTTAAAACCCTTGTACCACTCACAACAGGCCAGCTTGGAGCAGAGACTGTGGGGACCCTCAGGGCTACCTGGGCTAGGGGGCTGCTGGGCTGAGCAAGACGGGTGGTCCTCTCCATCACTTCCCTCAGTGGTGACAATCTGGCACACAAAAGCTTCCTGATGTTGGCGGGCACAGGCTCGGGAACGTGCACGGGTACGGGCATGGGCACGGCTATTGATACGAGGCTAAAATGGACAAGGAAAGAAGTGGGGAAAAGTCAAGGGAAGAGAACCCAAGTATAAGTGCTGCCTCCGGATTTTCTGGAAACTGTCTTTGGCACGCCATATCTTGGCTTTTCTCCTCCAACTTCTCACCATTACATCAGGAAGTTGATTCAACTCCCCCACCACCCTGGGTAACATTCCATTACTCAGCAAGCTGACCACCCATGTGCCATAACCCCAGTACCCCTGCTAGCACGTCTCCACACTCCAAAGCCTTGCCACCACTCCCATACCCAGCTCATACATGGCGGAGTTTCGGAGAAGCATGGGCTTTTGTCTGGTTGTAGATCAGGAAGTTGAGCACAGCAAACTCCAACAGAGCACAGAAGCAGAAGACGAAGCAGATGGCGATATAGAAATCCAAGGCTGTGATATAGGAGACACGTGGGAAATTCTTACGAGAAAAGGTGCCCAACGTGGTCATGGTTAGGACAGAGGTGATCCCTGCAAGAGCATAAGGGTGGAGGTGGGCTCAGTTCCTGACCTATATACGACATAGGTTGAAGGACTCCATGACAAGGCAACTCTGCCCTGGCCCAGCCAATTCCCAGCTATGTGCCTATGCATATACCTCTTTCTCCTCTTACCTAGAGAGGTCCGGGCTGGAGCAGACTCTGTCTTGATCCAAAAGGAAACCCAGGAGAGCATCGTGGTCACGGAAGAAGGGACATAGTTTTGAAAGGCAACATAGCCAAACCGCCTGCTCACATTGAAGAAAATCGTCATGACCATGAAGTCACCTGAAAGACACAAAAAACATCACTGCATTACAGTGCTGACATGAGGGTCCCCCTTAACAGGATATGCACAGTAAGGGTCTCACTGTCCAGCTCATAGTATTCCCTAGGATAGAGGCATGATGTTACAATGCAATACATACAAATAGGACCAGAGGAAGCCCAGAAAAAAGACTTACTGCAAGACCAATGACCAGTTGAGAGCTAAGCCAAGGCCAGAATTTTAATAGCTTCTTTCTCAGTTCACTGTCCCGCACCCAATGTCTGTCTCTGTAGGTTGGCAAGAGAGTCAGGTGAAAGCAAAAAATCAGTTAGCCTTCTAGATATCATGCCCATGCAGCTGATATCCAGATGGCTGACTGAGGGCTTCATATCCACTGAGGCACATCACACCTGCACTGCTGGCCCTCAGAATGTCTACTCTTAGCAAATGAGACTAGGGAAGTCTGTGCTGTGGTGAAGCACAGAATGCTTTCGGCCTCCTTTCTACACATTCATACGATGGCAAAATGCCTTAGTGAGTGAGCACTGCTCCACAGATGGTCAAAACCGGCAATAGCCTGCTCCCCAAGCTTTTGATGGCTCCCTGTTTCACATGAGCTATATAGACTCAATCCACACTCTGGAATCTGATGTAAAAGGCCCACTATGACCCGGCTCCAACTGACA
Source organism: Piliocolobus tephrosceles (assembly GCF_002776525.5). Classification (NCBI taxonomy): domain Eukaryota; kingdom Metazoa; phylum Chordata; class Mammalia; order Primates; family Cercopithecidae; genus Piliocolobus; species Piliocolobus tephrosceles. The sequence continues at coordinate 2,774,109 of NC_045445.1, read as the reverse complement.
TTTTACACACACACCTTACCCAAAGCCAATCCCATCTGCTCACGGATTTCCTGAGATAGCCTGCAATTTTACACCAATATTCTATGCTTGGACTCTCTTGTCTTAGTCTATGACCCCTAACCCAAATTGAGTGTTTCAGGAAAAGAGAAGAATAAGCTTAAAATGAACATTTCAGTCAGCCCTCCAGAAATCCATTCTGTGGCGTACACATCCACAGGGCAGACTGAGGTCCTCACAGTCACTTGGACATTGTGTCCTTGGTCATGGCTCTCAGTTAGATGGTCATGGTTCCTCCAGGACCTGATGACAACCTATATCTCTAGTTGGCATCTTCTTTTGTACCATTCATGCTGCTTTATGCTCTGATACACCCTCCCCAAGCACTCTGCATGCTATCATGACTCCTGGGCTTGTGTGGGCTTTTCTCGGAGCCCAGGACATCATTTTCCACTTTCAGCATCACATTGGAGTTGCAATACTATAGAATTCCTAGGCCTATAATTAGGTGGGCTTTTAAGTCCCTTCAAGGCAGGGCTCATGCAGGCCCTGTGGCTTAGCCCCTGCCCATCCAAGCTCAGAACAGCCTGGAACCCAGCAGATACTCAGTAACTCTTGCTCCTGTCAGGCAACAGCTTTGTGAAGCAGACCAGAGCACTAACCTGTCCGTGTGTCCTCCTATTTTGGAAAGTGGATCAACTGCCCAGCAGGTCTGGGTGGGCTGGAGCTGAATGAGAAGAGTAGCCTTTCCTACTCACCTTGGCAGCACTGAAACTCAAGGAGCAAGGCTTCTCAGATTCTTCTGGAAAAAGGCAAGGGAGCAACCTGTTGTCAGTGGGAAATCTGTGTGTTGAGTACACTTTTGGGATAGAACTCCTCCAGGGCTGCTGCACGGACCACCCTCACACTTGCCTACTGGCCAGAATGTATTTATCAAAAGTCCTCTTGCCGTGGGATCTTGACTGCAATTTAAGACACTTCTAATTAGTTATACCCAAGCCCTGCAATATTGCTGGGTTTATATAATATATTCTTGTTGCAAGAAGATTCATTATTCTGTTGGATGATTCTATTTTAATTTTATTTATTCTGGCCAAAAGAGAACCTTCGCGGCTCGTCAAGAGATGCCAATTTGTCTTGAAGGACAAGAGAAAGATGCTAACACACATTTTCTTCTTCTTCAGGAGTGAGAGAAGCACGGGTAGGGAAAACAATATATCTGGAGCTGAGGAACCAAAGCAAAAAAATATATGCTAAAGATGGTTTTCTGCTTGAACTCTTATCCTCTGATCAGATAATGGTTGGTCACTGCAGTGTCAGAGGGACACAATTAGAAAGACCATGTCCAGAGGACTGGGACTAGAAGAATGAATAGACCCAAAGCTTTGAAGAATAAGGGAAGAAAAATAAACCAGGGCTATGTAGACTACAACAAACTATGATCCATGCTGGGAATGATAATGCTGATCCTTTAATCTCGGCCTTGTGAAACAGTAGCTGAACTAACATAAGCTGGATAGTTCCAAGGAAAAAGAACTAAGCCTAATGTGTGGAACTTCCAGAGACTCAAATTTCAGATGAACAGGGAGAGTTTTCTAATGAACAGAACTGTCTAGAGAAGAAGGAAACCTCTTTGTAAGACAGTGGATTCCTGACCAGCAATAATATTCCATCAGAGGCTCCACAGCCATCAGTGAAGGACAAGCCACTCCCTGGTGGCAGGGCTGGACTCTCTTAGAACCTCCTGAAGCAGAGATTCTCTGGATCAAGGTCCAAGATGGCCGGAGTAGCAGGCTACCATTGCATTCTGAACCCTTAGGAGTTGAGCACATAAGTATGCTCCAGGTGGAGAGACCTGCCCCAGGGTCCAACTGGAAGAATTTGAGACCAGTCCCAAAGATAACTCTGACATTGAAGGAACCATGTCTCAAGATCAACTAGTCTCCAGCAGAGGAGAAAGAAGACTTCTTTTCTCCTCAAGAATCCTCCTCACTCCCAAGGAGGTCTGGTGCTTACCTACTGTCATCGCTTTGGTGATGATGCTGCCTCTGGGGCTTTGTAGTCACTAGGGCACCATTTTGAAACAATGCACAATCATCTACTAAACGGAACCACTAGTGACTTGAAAGCCCCTAGGCTTTATCTTCTCTGTCACTTTTGATGATGGGTACCCACCAATCTGGGAAAAGCTGAAGTGCAGAAAGCCAAGAGGGGGCCCATGGTTAGCTGGCAGAAGAGCAAGGTAGTAAAACTGCTTCCCCAGAGTCCCCAAGAAAAAAGGCAAGTATTTGTAAGGTAGCCCAGCGCTTTGCCCCTGCCTAATACTGTGCAAGCAAAGCTCTAGCCACATGAGCATGAGCTTTCCCTCAACCCGAGACTGATTCAACAAATGAAACAAAAGCAGATTTTCTGCCTAGTCACATGGTAGCAGAACAAGATGCCTCTCATGACAAATGGCTGGTTGGGTGACTGGCTCCATCCACATTCTGGAAACGATGAGGGCAGTGCCTTCACTGCCCTGAACTTGGTCAGGATGTGTGAAGACTGTTTCCAGGGCTGCTCTGGGAGCTACCCTGGGGAGGTTCCTTGGCTCCTCATTCAGATCACCTAGGAACATAAGTGAAGATGCTCACATCTAATTGGGAACTGAAGTGTAAGATACCCAGGACCTTCCCCTTTAGTCTTTGTTAGAGAAAAGGTCAGAAAACCAGTGGTCACTATGTCTATGTTGAATCCACCATGAAGCCTTTGACAAGAATCTGTGCTTTTTAGAGTTGTTCCTTTAAGACAAATGTCAATGCAGCAGCCACTGTAGCTGCTGTAACTTCCTCCAGACTTTCCCAGCCTTAAACTAGCTTGTATTAGAACTCTAGCCTCCACCTCCCACTACAATGGACTTTGCTTCCCATTCAACCAGATTGGATTGGTTCTGGGTGTGGAGAACTCATAAGAGCTCCATTCCCCAAAGTCATCCAAGGAGGTCAGTGTTGTAACCTTGAAACTGAAGGGTCTGCATGAAAAAGCCAGTTGCACATTCTGACAGCAGCAGAACTTTATCTACTTACCTAACCTCTCAAGGAGCTTGGCAAAGCACTTACTTCTTTGCAGATGAGACTGAGACATAGTTACAAAGTCTCAGTTTCCTCTGCAAACAGTTGTAAGTGCTTAGCAATTATAAGGCGGGAGCCATATCTTACAGTATTTCCATGGGATGACTGCGAAGCATTCATATGGATGGCCATCTCCAATCATCCCTACCACCTTCCTGGACTTCTGCCAAGCCCTGGCACACTTACCAACTGGGGTTGTGATTATTTCAGTTTTGTTGCTCACTCCTGTAAAATCAAATTGGAAGAGCTTCCAGGAATTCTTCTCATTGATTTCAAGCTTGAAATTTTCCCACTTGTAGATCATCTCATTCTCAGCATAGGAAACTGGAAAGCAATGTGAGAAAGAGGGTCGTATGAGACTTGGAAGCCCACCTGAGGTCTCCAATAGCATGGAGTCAGTCTGCACAATGCCTTGGAGTCCTGTTTCTGGCCTTGCCAGCTGTGGGACCTTGCCTCTCCTATCTCATTGTTGAAGTCCATTCAATGAGTGTGTTTACTGAGCATTCCTCAGTATCAGGCCCTGGGCTGGAAATACAGAGATGAGCAAGGCAGGAACCCTACCCTCAAGCAATCACATTTAATTTTATAAGACAGTGAGTATACTATTGTGATTTTTGGAGGAGCTCTGAAAAACCTATGTCCACGGAACAGTGGGGAAACAAAGTAGATAAAGATCACTTGGGGACATACGCAGAAAAGACTTCACAAGGCAGGTGATATTCCCATTAAATCTTGAAACTCAAGTAAATATTCTCAATAAGAATGAGTTTGAAGGGGTTAAGGGGCAGCATAGAAAGGTGAACCACCTGGTGTATTGTGGAAAGGCCAAAAGTTCAGGATGGCTAGCTCACAGTGGATGAGGTGCACACGATTGGGTGGCAGGGTCCAGTTCATGAATGGCCTTGAGGTTCATTCTAAGGAATTTCAAATTGATCCATGAGAGTTAACAGCGGATTTGAAACTAAGAAGTGACTCAATCTAGGTGACCCTTCAGCTAGGTCACTCTGATCCTTCTGTGAGGACAGCATGTTGGCAAGGAGGTTGGTGTAGCAATCCAGACAGAATTAAATTAATGCAGGTGAAGCTGTGACAGGGTGCAGAGAAATAGACAGCATCGATAGAGACTGGGAGGAAACACCAACAGGATGTGCTGATTGATTAGATGCAGGAGGTGAGGGAGAGGGAACATCAAAGTTCTTGATTTGGACAACTGGGTGAGTGATGGTCCTCTTCAATGAGACAGATGGGAACCCAGAAGCAACACACTTGTTTTGGTGGTAGAGGTCTGGAGGAGACAATGAATTTCGTTTTGGACATTGCAGTTTCAAAGTGAAGATGTGGCAAAAGTTCAAGTGGAAGATAACAAAGGCCTAAACCAAGGTAGTGCCAGTGGAGATGGAGAGGAGCAGCCATACTTGAGATACACTTCAGAGGCACGTGGAAGGGATGAGCAATACAGTATTGGTGGCAGGAAAGGAAATGAGGGTGGACGATGGAAGCCCTGCACAACTTGGCAGCATTTTAGGAGAAAAGCAGAGGCAGAAAAATGTAAATGGCGAGGGTGAGAGAAAGAAGGAGCCCAGCATGTTTCTGGGGCCCCAGAAACCTAAGAAGGTACTCACAGCTAGAGAAAGATAGAGGGCAAGAGTGAGAATCCATTGGAAATCTGAGCATGTGGAGTGAGCATCCAGCATCAATGGTCATCCTGGAAGGGAGAAAGGAGCCTCATTAGGCTGGCCTTAAGCACTTCCATATCCACCCAACTTTGGTCTAAGGACTACCACCAATGAATGGCCGGAGTCAATTTTTTTGTTTGTTTGTTTGAGACGGAGTTTCACTCTGTCACCTAGGCTAGAGTGCAGTGGCATGATCTCAGCTCACTGCAGCCTCTTGCCTACCAGGCTCAAGCGATTCTCATGCCCCAGCCTCCTGAGTAGCTGGAATTAGCACCAGCACACCCTGCTAATTTTTGCATTTTTTTTTTCATGTATTTATTTTCTTTTTTTTTTTTATTATACTTTAAGTTCTAGGGTACATGTGCATAACGTGCAGGTTTGTTACATATGTATACATGTGCCATGTTGGTGTGCTGCACCCATCAACTCGTCAGCACCCATCAATTCATCATTTATATCAGGTATAACTCCCCAATGCAATCCCTCCCCCCTCCCCCGCCATGACAGGCCCCATTGTGTGATGTTCCCCTTCCCGAGTCCAAGTGAGCTCATTGTTCAGTTCCCACCTATGAGTGAGAACATGCGGTGTTTGGCTTTCTCTTCTTGTGATAGTTTGCTAAGAATGATGGTTTCCAGCTGCATCCATGTCCCTACAAAGGACGCAAACTCATCTATGGAATTTTTGCATTTTTAGTAGAGACAGGGTTTTCCCATGATTGCCAGACTGGTCTCGAACTCCTGACCTCAAGTGATCTGCCTGCCTCAGGCTCACAAAGTGCTGGGATCACAGGTGTGAGCCACCGTGCCTGGCCCTCAGTAGAATTTAAGACAAAAAGCTCAAAGGAGAGAAAACAAGAGAGAAAACAAAACAAAACAAACAAGGAAACAAACAAACAGCTTAGAACTATCTGGCTACTCTGGGCTCCATCATTAGAGAAACGTATGGACCAACTTCGATTGGTTTTTGTTTTCTCGCCCAGCCTAGTTTCCAAGACCTGCCAACATCCTCCCTACTCTCCCCTACCTTCCTGCCCCCACATGCAATCTTCCCCTGCTGGGAATTCAAGTATCCAACCTGGTCTTAGGTACCTTTGCTACTACCGTGCTGCTGCTCTGCCTGAACAATTTCACCACTGTGGACGTATCTTTATATCCAGTACCCACTTAGGATGGAATTGTCTAGGTAATGCAGTCATACTGGCACATCCTAGTTGGGGGAGCTCTGGACTCAGAGCCAAGTAACTGGGTACCAGTTCCAGCTCTGCCACAAACTTGGTGTGTGGTTTTAAGCAATATCTTTCTCTTTTGAGGCCTCTATATCTGTTACATAAGGGGGCTGGGCTCATGGTCTAGGAAAGCTGGGCAGGCCCTTAGAGGTATCATTCAGGATGAGATCTCTGCCCATAGATCTTTGGCTAAAATTATCAGAAGGGGAGAGGGAATTCCAGGAGGTGAGACTCCAGAGGCTTCACATACCTAATTGTGTACAACACCTTGCCATCCTTGTAGATGCGGACCATCTGGTTGGGCATGGTGATCTCATGCTCGTGGGTCCTCTTAGAATTCCTAAAAAAGGTGTCCGGGATCCACAGCTGGCTCACCACATTGCCGTTCAAAACAAGAGACTCAAAGGTGTTGTTGTAACAGAGGCGTTCGTCGTACCAGGTCTGGGAGAAGATGATGTCAATGGTGTATTCCTGGTGGGAAGGACAGAAAAGCACATACTTGGGGATGAACAGAAAAAGGACATTCATATGCAAGCATATTGTTTGCCACTCCCTAACCTAGAATCCTGAAGGCAATGTGGTGGAATGTATTGAGCACTAGACCAGGAAGCAGGAGGGGGATGAGGTCCCTTTTCTCTGCTCAAAGACTCTTCCAATGTCAGAACTAGAAGGGAATTCAGAGGTTACCAAGCTTAATGATCCCAAATGAGAAGTCAGTCATACCCTGCTTGATTACTGTGAGCAAGGGGAGCTAGGTCCTCACATCGTGCAGCAGTTAACACAATACTCACACAACTCAGGACAATAGAAAAGTTTGCCCTAAACAAAGCTTCCTACTACTTTCTCTTACAATCCCCATTCTGTTCTCAGGTAACACATAGAGCAGGTCTAGTTTCAATTCCAGAGGAGAGATCTCCAGAAATGGTATGTCATTGAATCTGTCTTTTTCCCACATTTCTGAAGTCATGGTGCATCTTACAATTAACACATATCTTTAATGGAGCATTTCTTATTTTTTCTTGACAGTGGCTTAAATTGGTTGTGATCTTAAATCAGAGCCAACATGGAATCAAGGAAAGGCACCTGAAGGTTGCAATCTTGCCCTCCTGAGTCTTTTCTCCGGGGTAGACATTCATGACTAAAAGTTTTCGGCTTCAACAACCCAACCACTGGTTTTACCAATAGATCTGCAAGGATTGCACAGTCAACTGACAGTCTACTCATAGGAAACTCTTTTCACCAAAGTGTGGTAGTACTTGTTAGTACTTGGTCCATAGCACTACTACTCACTTTGTGCTGTGTTTATCCTACAAGGTCAACCACACATTTTAAAATGATTCCACACTTTGGGAAAGTGTTGCCCAACAGAATGGCAAATGTGACTATGGTCCATGCAAATCTTACTGACATGGAGCAAATTGAAAGACACTACTGGATAAAACTGAAATCTAGAGCACCTTGCTGGTCACACCATAGTCAAGACTACTGGATTAATGCAGTTGAATTAAGGAAGCCTATGGTCACTAGGTATACATGATCAACGTGAACATAACAATGGGATAGGTGAGATTTGGTAATCTTTAAAGGTACTGTTAACTCTGATGTTATAGATTCTGAGGATTTTCATTAGCACATGTTTAAGGTTTGTGTGTCACCACAACTATCCAGTTGTTTTTATGTTTCCTTATAAGTGAGAGTAAGAGAACATTTCACTTAGGTAAACAATAAGACAACATAGGACTGGATCACTAAAAATGACATGTCGGTACACTATGCCCACACTTGGAAATATAAACATGGAATTATGTCAAAATAAAAAAGATTAGAAAATACCCAGAAGACACTGACTGACACTACAGAAAACTGAATGTGCCCTACAAATAAATGATTTCAAGGTAATGTGGAGGCAAGGAGAACTGTTAGACTCTAGTGACAATTAGTCTCACTTTTTTTTTCTGTAGAATTGTTTCCATTTATAATCAAAGTCTTAAATAAATGTTCTTGTGTCCTTGGCTAAAACTTGCATCTTTCCCTGTTATCCTCTTTGTTAGATGGGAGACTATACATAATTTGTAAATGCCCCCCACCTCAAAAAAAACTGCCCTGTTTCCAGAGGTTACATTGAGACTGCCCCTTTACCAGTGGGCAAAGGCTCCATGCCATTCTGTGATGGGCTTATCAAGTAGATGGACCCTTTGGAATCCACTTAGGTTTGTACAGAGGAAAGCGGCATGAGTTTGGCTGTTGGAGTTTTCTATTTCCAGGTGTTCCAAAATAAAATATAATTCCCAACTAGGTCACAGTCTCAGAGGATAGATTTCATCTAGAAACAGAGAGGCAATGGTGGCTTAATTCCATGGGCTGGGCTCTTCATCTTATTGCTCCTGTGTAGGCTGTGATGCTACTCCAGCCAGGTCAACACCCTCTCAGTCCCCACATTTCCACAGTAAATCAAACATCGCAGCTCAAAATTGTTTTAAAAATTTACAAGCACACACACCGTTGACAGCATACAGTGAAGTTTCCCCTTTCAGATTTTATTTGGGGAGCACAAATATTAATTAACCCCAATCCTTCATTCTCCAGAATTACAATAAAAATGAAGTGTTTTGCAGGCCAGGCGCCATGGCTCAAGCTTGTAATCCCAGCACTTTGGGAGGCCACTTCTGGGAGGACAGATCACGAGGTCAGGAGTTCAAGACCAGCCTGGCCAACATGGTAAAACCCTGTCTCTACTAAAAATACAAAAATTAGCAGGGTGTGGAAACGGGTGCCTGTAGTCGCAGCTACTTGGGAGGCTGAGGCAGGAGAATTGCTCGAACCTGGGAGGCGGAGGTTGACGTGAGCGGAGATCACGCCACTCTACTCCAGCCTGGGTGATGGAGTGAGACTCCATCTCGGGGGCAGAAAAAAGAAGAAAGAAGTGCTTTAAGTCACAAGAGAAACATCTATTTAGTCTCATGTTCTTTAAACAAAGAGAATCTTTTTTTTTCTTTCACTTATTTTTTTTTTTTTTTTACTTTCAAATAAGTGCCTGTAACCTTTGAATGTGTGGTGTGTGCGTGTGCATAGATATATATCCATGATTATTTGGTCTCCAGATATTGTCTGTCCCCTAAAATGTCTGTTAAACATCAACAATGATATTTAATAGGAAGAAGCTAGAAATTTGCACCACTGGTGTTGAAGGGAGGAAAAAACCCTACTGCAATAGAACTCCAAGTAGCTCGAACAGCAAGTACCACAAGTAGACCAAGGCAGAACTCTGAGTTATTTTAGAGATAAGGAAACTAAGGCTCTACGAGAAAGGGGGCTATCCAAAGTCACACAAATAGTCAATGGCAGCCTGGCCCTGGGATGGCTTTCACTTGCACCAACAATCTCTTTAGGTACCAAGGTCCAATTTTCTCTGCAGAATCCCTAGGTCTTTCCGCTGAGTTCTTCTGCATCAAACAACGCATACCCACAACCATGGAGGTGGGCACGACCTTCGGGGAAGAAATCAAGAAAATCCCTGATTGCCTTTGCTGCCCAGGACCAAAGATTGTAAAAGCAGCCACCAAACTGCTGGGAGCCAACCATGGAAGGGAAGACTGAGAATGTTCCCTGGAGTAGGCCAGAGAAACAGACAGAAAAGAGCTGGCAGAACCTGGCTCCCATTTGTATGAGAGCCTCTGACCCCACCCTACCCCACCTGCCTCCACAAATAGCCTTCCAAGTGTTTCTACAGTCCCAAGTGGCTGGCAGTTTAAACTTGGCCAGCAGAGCCTCCTTCATTCCCAGGCCTTGTGAACTGCTTGGTAGCCAGTGGGAAGCCTTTCCCTCTGCACTCACACTGTGCTTATGCTCTATGTTATGAAGTGTTTCAAATGAGCATTTATTTCTATTTGACAATTGTAAGTTCATTACATATCAATTGATAACTAACACTTCACTTTTTCCCCAGTTTGACAAATGAGCTTACGATGTACATCTCTTTTAGGTCAGCTGAAACTCTGGAAGTTCAGTGTTTTGGAACTAGAATCAACTGCGATAATTACCACAGCAAGAAAAAGCGTTAGTAACTATTGATGCTACAATGCTCAGTGATTCCCAGATTGTTCATTGCCTTTTAATCTCAGACTGGGTGTTACAAAACCGTGCACTCAGGTTTCCTTCCTGGAGGACAAGGCCTGCTTTCTACACAACATCTGACTGAAAGGTGTTGAAACTCCCCTCAAGCAGCTACACCAACTATGTACCCAATGCTGGAACTCACATTTCTGAGAAGGCTCAGTTTCCTCAAATGTAAAACAGGGATCCATATCCTAATGGCAACTTTGGCTTCCATGCAGGTTGTCATGAGGATCCAAGGAGACAAGCATGTACTGGGTACTGGCCTGTTCTGTGACTGTGTGGCAGAGACATGTGTCCCCTCCTTACCAAGAACACCACAGAACAGGGACCTCCCACAGCTTTAAAGAACTATTTGGAACCATGTAGAATGCAAGACATTTCAGGACAATTTAACACCACATGTGAGGGTTTGGAATTTTCAAGACACTTGGCTCAGGCTAAAGTGCCACCTTACTGGCCAAAGAAAATAAAGTTGTTGGCTCTTTTCTGAATGAGTCCTGTGTTCCATGCTAGGTTTGGTGACTGCTGGGTTATTAGACTATATTCTTCAAGCATTGTCAGGTGAGGCCACTGCTGGCAGCATGAATAGCCATAGAGCAAGAAGAGACAGGGCATTCAGCTACTGTGAGTGGGGCTACCGCTCTGCTACAAGGGCTCTTGTAGATAGAAATTGGTTTCCCAAACAGCAAGGAGATTTTAGTCACAAATTCTCCACTACTCTTCAATTTTACAGGATGCTCTATCTCACCCAGAAAGCAAACCAAGGCAACTTAGCGCCCTCTTCTCCATTTGTCAATGTGTGTGTTCTCTCCACTCCACCTAAGGAAATTTAGCCACCACCAATTGGGTGGAGATTGACATGTTAGAGAAGAAGGAGCAAACCAGCTTGTTGGAAATTAGACTGGTTACTTCCAAATAAGGTTGACAGTGCCTTAAAGTCAAGCCAAAGGAGCAGAGAACTAGAAGAAAGGAACAAATAAACAGCTATGCAAATTTCTGGGAGCCATGAGGTTACTGTGGACTGAGCACTATATTTGGCTTTTGGCATGCTAAAGAGGAGAGGCAGAGACTGCTGCAGGAGGCTGTCTGCCCAGCTAGAATAACATCCTGAGCCACTTTCCCACTCCTACACCAATGACCTGAAAGGGTCAACAATGACAACAATGGTGGGACCACAAGCCCTCAACCTTTGGTTCTTGCACAGAACTTAGTGTTTCTTAGTTTATAAACAATACTAGCAAAACTAATTGCTAAATTCATACCCATTTTTAAAAAGGTAAACTGCAACACAAAAAGGAGACTACAATTCTCATAGTGGTAAACACACTGGTAGCAGCAAAAAGTAAATCTGATTATCCAGGGAAGAGTCAAAAAAAAAAAAAACCCACCAATTTTAAAATATAAACAGAAACTCAAAAACATCTATCTGCTCTATGCTTCTGTTCTTCCTTGTTAGTTCTCAGAAACTCAATTCTAGGAGTTACTCAAAAGAAGAACATCATGATCATGTGTAGCAGGCAGACTCTTAGATGTCCTCCAATGTTCTTCACTTTCTGGTATTTGTGCCCTTCTGTAATCCCCTCCACTTGACTCTAGGATGGGCCTCATGATTTGTGTCTGATAAGAATACCACAGAAGCAATGGGATGTCACTTCTAAAATTAGATTGTAGAAAGTCTGTGATTTCCATCTTGAGCACCTTCTCTCATACTCTTCCTCACTCTGAAGGAAGCCAGCTACCATATTGTGAGCTACCCTGTGGATAGGTGCCCATGGCAAGGATGGAGGGAGACCTCCAGACCACAGCCAGAGAAGAACAGAATCCTGCCAATCCTGTGAGTGGTCTTGGAAATGGATCCTCCCTCAGTTGAGCCTTCAGATGAGACTCCAGCCCTAGCTGACACCTTGATTACAGGTTTGTGAGAGACCCTGAAACAGAGAACCCAGCTAAGCCATGCCTGGATTCCTGACCCACACAGACAGTGAGATAATGATTGTTGTTTTAAGACACTATGTTTTGGGGATAATTTGTCAAATAGTAAGGCATAAGTAGTGTGCCTGAAGAATCAGGCAGCCAAAGTCTCATGGTTGGGGGGTGGGGAACCTTGCTCTTCCACTTAGCCTATGTAAACATCTTGATTTTCCATGAAGGTTAACTTAGCTTTGAGGGTCTATTTGCAAGGCCCATCTCAGAGCCAAGGCTCTAAGCTCACCCAGTTACATGGCACTTTTTGGGTACCTGTGAGTATGCTAAAATTTTGTTTGCCTTGGGCCAAGTGATCTGTGGCTGTGATGGAGTTGCTTACCACAGCCTTCCTCAGTGTCAGGCTCTGCAGATGCAAGTGATTCTTGCAGAGCATCTTTCATCACTCATTTGCTTAGCTAACATATTATACTGAGCCCTTGACATCAAGGAGCTCATGGAGGAGACAGCAAGGCCAACATACCACAGATAATTACAATGAAATGATGTAGGGAAGATCAGGTAAACAACTGTGATAGAAGCTGGAAAGATGTAACTGCCAAAGACAGGAATGTGGTGTGAGAAAGAAAGGAGCAATTAATAGGTGTGGAGGTCAGGGGAGATGCTGTGAATGAGATGGAGTCTGAGTTAGATACTGAAAAAGAAGGCAGCTGACAAGTAAGAAAGTGGAACAATGGCATACCAAATAGAAAATCACTTGAATGAAAGCTCAGAGGTACAAGGTGGTCTGGGAATGCCAGTATTCTAGTGTGACCAAAGCACATGGTCTCTAAAAGGGTGAAGAGGAATACAACCATGGAGGGCCTTGAACTGCATGTAATAAGCAGTGCTGGGACTGCAGGAGGAGCATCACTTGGGAGGCCAACTTAGTAGGTGTTTTCTAGGTGAGAGATGATGAAAGCTAAATGGGGGCAGTGCTGACACTATGTTTATATGAGTGGAAAAGGAAAGAAGGAAGTAGAACAAAAATATAGAAACAGTCTTAGAGCAAGAGCTAGTAACTTTAGACTTATGTCCATACAAATAATTATCAGAAGAAAAGAGGCATTCCATTGTGTTGTTTAAAATTGCTTTATTATTTTTGTTTTGAATGAAAAAACTGGAAGATATGGTCATGATTCTGAAGATCCTCTTCAAGTTGCAAGGGACTTACCTTTTCCAGTCTCATTCTCAAGCCAGTGGTTAAAAAAATCCCTTCCTCTCTCCAGAAATAAATTATTGGAGTTGTTACAGAAATACAGAGCAGAAAGCAGAAGTCTGTGGAAGGCCCTATAGGTCAGCCCCTGGGCTTCTAGGAAATACTGTAAGAAAAGCTTAGTACTCACCATGTCCAGGATAGAGAGAGGACCAAGGCTGTTGACGGAGATCTCAACAGTGACCACAGTGGGCTTCTCTGTAAGATAAGCAGAAGCAGCAAAGGGTAAGTGTCAAACAGGGGCATGGGACAGGGGAGGCAGTAGTCAGAGGGGATGAAAGGGGAGTCAAGTAAGTGTTGGACCACACAGTTTCAGCATCTAATCCGATTTCTTTATTTGTTTTTTCATGGCAAAACCAAGCTCACGGACTGTTAAGAATTGGACATACATCTTGAAGATCAAAAATCTAGTTTAGTCCTCTCATTTTACCATTGGAAAAACTGAAGGCAAGAGAGGGAAAAGTCTTGATCAAGGTCAATGACACTGCTGAGAATAGAGTTAATATCTCTTACCTGACAGGTCAACAACAGATGTTCTTGTCCATGTGCATGGCACCCTCTGTTACTGCTCAGGTCCATTCTCCATGCCTATACCCTCAACCCCTGAACCCTCTAAGGAGGGGAAGAACTTTGTTCTGCCACTTACCTCCAATGCCAGGGCGCAGTTTGTGGTCATAATTACTCAGGATAGTGTTCAGGATGCGAGAGGCTTCTGGCAGTTTGCCAGCTGTGCGCCCAGTCTCGGTCTTAGTTGACTTTGTTTCCTCAGAGAGGAGCTTATTTTCCAGAGGCTGGGGCGGGGGTCCATAGACGACATCATGGACAGAGGCTTCATTCTTTGATTCAGTCTGAGGTCCCTCGACCCTAGAACATTCAAACAAAAAATGAAGCTCTGCCCTTCAGTCTGTAGGGGCCCCAGCTAGTGCTTCTTGGGACAGAAGCAAACCGAAACAAGTTTTCAACACAGAACTTAGTTAAATTGTGACTGGTAACAGCAAATTATAAGACAGTGACAGATTAGGCTTGTGAATTTCTTTTAAATCTTACTGTTCTTTGGGGACTTTCTATGCTGTCCCTCTTTTATGATAGCTCTTTTATTTAAAAAAAATCAACAAAAGCAAGACCTAGATTTTAAAAGAATGTTCCACGTGAAATGAAGAGGGCATTTATGTCTGAGCACTGGCCCACTGTGACTAGCCTTGGCCTCTAGTCAGCCTGACCAGCACCAACTGGGAGTGAGGAGCAGGCAGAGGGCCAGGGCTGAGAGGAATTCTTGCGAAAGCCAGGGTGGCCTCTCCCAGAGAGAACCAGAAAATTGTGGGAATATTTTGCAGTTTTGTTGGTTGTGTAATACTCGTTGCACTGGGGGCAGGGGAAGGAGATGAAGAGAAGGAGGCTAAAGAGCAGCCTTTGTGGGTGTCTAAACAGGAAAGGCAGGAGTCCTCCACCCACAGACAGCCATACAGGAACTGACTGCCCAACAGGAGTCCACCCTGAGCTCCACAGCCATGCACCACAGCCAAGAAAAAGAAGAAGATTAGTAAGAATAATTGAATTAAACAAAAATGTTAAAGGCCATCTGCCAAAGTATGAAACTCACCGATGGTGTTAGAAGTCCGGATAGTGCTGCCTTTGCTGGGAGGCAGTGACAAAGGGGGCTTCTGAGGTCCTGCTCACGTTCGGGTTCTTGATTTGGCTTTCTTTACACCGCTGTGGTCATATTCTGACAACTCATCAGCTGTACACTTATGATTTGAGCACTTTTCTGTATACATGTTCTAATTCCATAAAAACGTGTTGTAAAAAATCAAAATGCCCCACCTGCTAATATCTGGATCTCATTTTATTTAAAAGCAAACTCTTAAAAAACAAACAGGAATTATTTATGACATAATAGGAGAGATTTGAACACTGAGTGGATAGTTGAGGCATGAATAAATTATTCTTAAATTTTGGGTGTAATTATGGTATTTTCTTATGCTTGTGAAATCTTTAATGACTAGAAATACATACTAAAACAATTACATATAAAATGATATGATGTCTGAGATATGCTTCAACACAATCTAAGTAGGAATTGGAGAGTGGGTGGGGTAAAAGAAAATAAGAGTGGCCATGAATTCACAAACAGTGGGGGTGGGGATGGCTACATGGAGATTCCGTGTACTGTTCCCTCTACCTTTATATGTCTTTAAAAAATATATAATTAAAAGTCTTTTAAAAAGCCATCATCCCATATTAATCTGTGATATTGGAAGGCAGGAGAGCGGTTTCCTTTGGGGAGGAAAGTGTACAGGGACAAGCATTTTGGAGATGCGTGTGTGTGTGTGTGTGTGTGTGTGTGGTAATGGGGTTGCAATGCTGTATTTCCTGATCTAGGTGTTGGTTACATGGGCCTGTTTACTTTGTGAAAATCCACTGAGCTGTTCACTCATGATGTCTATGCTTTTATACTGGCATGTCACACTTCCAAAATGATTTTTTTTAAAGCCATAAGGCAATTTGTTTCCTAAAATGAGGGGTAAACAGGGCAAGAGACATGGGCATGACCCCTGTATTGCAGACCAAGGGACTGCCAACTTAGGCAGCAAAATGCATTTTTCTGCAGTATTTCAAGCATACAGATGTGCCAAATCCACACCATTTCTCATGTCTGAAGTGGCTACTTTCCATTGTGGGCTAGGGAAGAACTGGACTTGGAAAATACAGTTTCTACTTTCAAATGCCATATTTAGAAGATGTCTTCTTTCCCTGAGGCCAAATTCCCAGCCATCTCAAAAGATAAGGGCCAGTGACTATGGGAAGAGAGGAGGGAAAATGGAGACCTGAGACCCTGCAAAATAAGTGATGTGGCTGGAAACGTGGCACAATCAGAACGGCAGCCAGTGGTAGACCGAGCACTGCCAGACAGGACCACCTAAAAGCCTGAAGCAGCCCCTCCCAGATGTCTGAAATCCATGGACAAGATCCTCCCAGCTGCCCCATGTTTAAAAGTGCAGAGGCAAACAGATAAACCCGAAAGCACCCAGACCACCAAAGCCCTCCTGCCCCTAGACTAGGTCTGCAATGAAAATGATAGCAGAGGGTCATAAGTTGGCTTTAATCCTAAAATTGGCTTTTGCCAGTTAAAAACAAACAAACAAACAAACAAAATAAAACCTCGTCCTGAGGTCCTTGGGGTTAAAGAGCTGCTGACAATGCATACCTTTCCCCAGGCAGCCATGAAGCTCACTTTCAGGGCTAGAAAGAATAAAAACTTGAAAAACACTCATACACTGGAATAGTGGGATTTTCCAGGGGAGTTTTTCAGGCATTCACATGTCTCCAGACACAATGGTCCAGCATGAAGTTGAATCTCTGCACTACTCCCTCCCAAACAGTCGACTGCTGGTGGTGTGAGAAGTGGGGTGGGGGTGGGGGGCATAAGAAAAGATGTTGGATTTTTTTCTAAATCAGATCTCTTTTTCATTATACAGATGGACCAACTGAGGCCCAGATAGAGGAAGGACTGTACCCCAAGTCACACAAATAATTTGAGGCTAAGCCTGGACCAGACAGAGGTCTTGTGGTTCACTGTGGCCCAGTACACCCCATTGTCACCTCCCCAGCTCTTTCCTAGCACCACAGGTTGCTATGCTTGAAGAGTAGTTTCCATTTCCCCAGCCCCGTTTCCCTGCTGTTTTCCTCTCTGACCCCCCCACTTATTTCCCCCATCCCAGAGCCATCTTTTGCCCTAGCCAGTCACCATGTCAGCTTTCTCAACTAGTCCAAATTCCATTTGGAGGGATGTGGATGACTGGAAATTGCTAGCACGCATAGAAAAACATTTACCAAGCCCTTGCTGAGGCTAGTCCCACTCCAGGGCACCAGTGAGCCAGCAGGGAGCCACACATCCCCCTCTCTGAAAAGCTAACGCAATCTGGGGTAGGGAAAGAAGTCACCCTCGCTCCCCACAACAGATAAACAAGACACAAGCCCAGTGCCATGGAAACTTCAAGAAAGCTTCACAGATCAGGAAGCTCACAAACTTGTGACACTTCACACCCAGCAGGAACCATCTCAAAAAAAATCAACAACAAAAAAGAAACGAAGCAGTCATCTTCCACCCCAAAAAGCGAGAAATCTAGGGGACAACCTTCCTAGCCAAGTCCCAGGGCGAGGAGAAGGTGTGAGGGAAGATGGTTGTTC
This sequence comes from Piliocolobus tephrosceles, assembly GCF_002776525.5. Lineage (NCBI taxonomy): Eukaryota > Metazoa > Chordata > Mammalia > Primates > Cercopithecidae > Piliocolobus > Piliocolobus tephrosceles. The sequence continues at coordinate 2,756,618 of NC_045445.1, read as the reverse complement.
AAGGGAAACCTGAAAGGGGAGAAGGGGATTGAAATCTAGGACCCAAAACACAGACTTCAGAGGAGAATAATATTCCTGGCCTCTGGCTCCAGTCTACCCAAGGCCCAGCAGGGTGTCTAGGGATGAGTTAAGGAAGGGGTAGGCTGTCAGCAGTGGGGAGGGGGTATAGCTGGTGCGGGAGCCCTTAGACTAAACCAAAGCTCCTGCCTGAGACTGGCACCAACAGGAGCAGCAGCATGGGAAGCAAGGAAAGTCAGAGTTGCCTGGCGCAGTGCCTGGAACTCAGTAGGCACTCTTAAAAAATGTGAGCAGTAGAGAACAGACCAGGCAACACTCACACATTTTTGGCGCAGTTAAGCTCCCTCAGCCCGCGCACCGCCTTCTCAAAATGCACCCCCGACACCCCAGTAGCTGAAGCCTGCCCTGGCCGGTCACCCCCGGGGCTGCTCCCCTGTTCCTGCGCAAGACTCCGAGAAGGAGTGCTTGTCACCAGGCCATCGCAGTGCTTCTGAGAGCGGGAATCCAAGAACTGGGGTCCCATCTTGCTTTTGGCGTCCTGTCTTCCTTTTGGAGATCCCCTTCAAGGACCCCGGGAATCCATCCTACAGTGAACAGGGCGGAGGCTGGCGCGCATCGAGGGCACGCAGTACTCAGCCAGCCCGCGCTAGGGCCGGGGCAAGGCGGGCGCGGGGCTCGAGGAACGCGGGGCCGCAGGGATCCCGGGAGCCGCCCCTGCTCCCAGGGAGAGGCAGCTGGGCGCGAAGGGCTCCCGGGTCCCGGGATGGAGACTCACCTCGACTGAAGGATCAATAAGATGCCTAGGAGGACTGGAAGAACTTTGGACAACATTTCCTCGGAGACCGGCGCGACCACCTGTGCGGAGGTCGCGGTTCACAGTCTGCACGCACTGAGCGCGGTGTGGTTTTGCTGGGCTCCAACTTTCACTCCTCCCACTCGCCCCGCCCCGTCCCGCGCTACCCGCCCCGCGCTCCCCGCCCCAGGCCCGCCCCCAGCCCCGATGGAAATCTCCGACGACGTGACGGCTGCTGCCGTGGGGAGCGGGGGAGGCTCGCGCGGGCGCTGGTAGGAGGCGGGAGCCCTGTTGCTGAGGCCCCCAGTCCCCCCGCCGCCACTGCAGCACTGCCAGACAGCCAGGGGCCGGGGACGGGGAGGGAGGAGGCGGCGAGCCAGCTGCGCAAGGCCTGGGCAGAGGAAACTCGCGGCCCCGCGCTGTGGCCGGCAGGGAGCTGCTTCAGGGACAAGATGCGGGGCTGGATGTGCTTACGCCCCAGAGGCGACCCCCTCCTGCCCGTTGGCGCGCCGCGGGGTCAAACTGTGCTCTCCAGCCGTGGCTTCCTCCCCGCCACCTGTTGCACCCCATTGCTTCCCCAAGTCTCCTGGCTTCAACCTAGCTGCCTCTCCGGTTTTCCCAGCTCTCAGCCCACAGTCTTCAGTCTTTCGAAATACAAGTCTTGTCGTATGAAGGAAGCCGGGTAACTCAGCACCTTCCTTGGCATACGGAGGAAGAGAGACAGGGGTCTCCCCAGCAAGCTCTGATGTGAGGTACTCCACAGGGCAAATTCCCAGGTATTTGGGGGCAGGGAGGACCCGCCAACAGAGGACCAGGTAGAGACATTCACTGGAGAATTTTCTCTGAACCCCAAGGGGACACTGCCACAATGTGGCTCCCGCTTTGGCCCCAGACGCTGAGTGTGAGACGGACCACCTGGAATAGAGGAGGCTTTGGAAACCTCCTTAAGACTGGATGGCTGAATCTTTCTGGAGACTTGGCACCAGGTGATAGCAGAAGAAGACATGAGAAGGCACAGAGAGGGAAGGGGCAGTGCCCCTCTTCAGGGGAGACATGTCAAGAGTCTCAAGCATACTTGGACTTCATCTTCTTTACCTAGATCCTTCTGATTTGCTTCAGAAAGAGAAGGAATGACAAAGATTTGTGTACCAAGCTGATGCCAGACACTAGCAGCATCCTCACCTGTTGCTCTAGAAAGGACTGTGTGCATCCTTGAAGAGGCTTAGCTCTACCACACTTATCTAAAGTACCCTCTTTACCACTCCACCTCCCAAGCATATCACTCTGCTTTGTGCTCTTCACAACACTGCTCACTCATTGATGATTTTCTTGGGCAATTTTTTATGAGCTTGTTTACAGTGGATCTCTCCTACTGAAGTAAGCTCAGTGACAAACACACACATGCATACACACAAAATATGTCTTGTTGGGGTCTTCACTGTATCTCTAAGACTTAGCAGAGCTCTGGGCACACAATAGACACTCAACCAAATATGTCACTGATTTATGTGCAGCTGTGTGTGTCCTACTACCACTGAGTCAGTCCACTAGGACCTGGGGCTGCCTTCAGACTATGGTGCAAGAGAGAAGAAGAGACTGCAGGACATGTTTAGGCTTGCACAGCTCCTCACCCCCGCTCCCTGACACGCACGGAAGAGCCCCATACTTTCTTTCATGTGTTGCTGCTGAAATTTTTAATAACTTTTGAACAAGTGGCCCAGCATTTTTATTTTTTCCTGGGCCCTGCAAATTATGTAGCCAGTTTTGCCCTAGGGAAAAATGCTGCAGAGCAGGGAACAGGCAAACAGGCGGCTTTGCTGAGCCCATGAGGAAGAGAAGGCTGCCAGTCCTGTCCAACACCAGACTGCTATGGAAAGGAGCATGTCTGCCCTTACTGTAGCCAGCCTGGGATTTTTAGTGTCCTATATGCATGTCTCTTCCTCCACTGACATTGGAAGTCTGGGAAATGAAGGTTTTTCTGATTTACCTGTATTCCCCTGGGTTGAGCACAGTGCCCAATGACCAGTAGGCATTAATTACATTTGCTGAATGAGCGACTGAATCCCAGGCAGACAAAGGAAGCAAGTGATTACAGCTCCCTCATCAGAGAATCCCAGGCACTTTTCTCTTATAGGTTGATATTAATCATACTTTGCCATCTTCCTTATAAACCTCATCAAAGGGATAGCTCATCCATAGGATAGCTGTGAGGATTTGTGGAGGCTACAGAATGTTATTATTATTTTGTAGTTTCCCAAGTATTTGCCACATGCTTGTCTAGATCAGGCCATCGACTTTATGATAGAGGAATATACAGCAAGGACTCAGATGATGTCTTGGTCATTACATGTGTTTTTCAAGAGAGGAGTGGGAACTTGTGGTAAAATTAGTAAAACATTACTAACTCAAGGTACAAAGTCATGAGGGCCCCAGAGTTCCCAGGAAAACATTTACATGGTCCCGAGCCTCTCAAAGCAAGAGGAGGGTGTTATAGGCAGCAGAGGTGCAGAGATGGACATTCCAAGTTGAGAGCCAGCCAGGGTGTTGAAACCAGGTATGTGTGGTGTTTGACAGAAAACAAGGAGGAGATTGCCTGAGGCATTTGTAAAGAGAAATTTTTGGAGATAAAGCCGGAGTGGGAGGTTGGACAAGCAATTGCACTTTATCTGTGGGCAAGAGGGGAGTTGCAGACGAGTACCAAAAGGGGATATTGTATGTCCAAATGCTGTTTCAAAAGATCCCTCTGGTGGTGATAGGCAGGGAGTTTGCAGGATGGAGAGTTGGAGCCTCTTTTCTCCCAGCAAACAGGATCAGAGCCACAGGGATGGCCAGAAGAGGAGCCACAGGAGGGAGCAACATCTAAGATGTGGAATTGACAGATGGAGTTGGGGGGGAGGCAAAGGAGGGAGGATTGTTGGAGAAGGCTCACAGGGTCTTCCCAGGTGACCAGGGTGGCAGAACAGAAATAATGAAGGCAGGAGGAGGAGAAAGAGCTTTTAGTTACAGCCATGATAGCAGCTCCCTGCATTTTGCATTTCACTTTCTAAAGTTCCATTAGAAACAAACATTCTCATTTCGTGTCTAGGTACATGTATGTGTGTGTGTGCATGTATGTGCAAGCACACCCCTCTCCCTGGCTGTTGGTACTTCAGATGTGCTTCTCTTCAACTAGATATTGAAGCTGAATATAAACAAAACTGTTAATAGAGCAGCTGTATTTTCATAACTAAACCAACTACCCATTGATCAGAATAGCAGTGAGCAAGCCCCTTGTCAGTTGTGAATTATCAAATTAAATAACCAGCATCAAACCACCATGTGACCTGCTATATATGTGATTTAGGGACAAAACCAGAGTTGCTGGTCATAAAGTCTGTGAGTTCGTGCCCTAGCATGGCCTAAACTGTAGCACATGCACACATGCTTTTCTTATTAGGTCAAGGAAAAAATACCAGCCCAGACAAATCTTACATGACTCTTAGCTTGTTAAGTTCCTGCGCTTGCAGCAAGACTGAGATGCCAGGGACACTGGAGGAGGCAACTAGAGAAAGAATTATGTACAGGGCTAAGCAAAGTGCAGAAATGGATGAAGGAGCAAGCAGGGGACAACCAGGCTTCAAAGCAGATAGACTAACAGTGGAGGCAGAGGCAGTACAAGGTAATGACCAGACCTCTGTGCTCACTGCACACAGAGCACAGTTTGAATTTCAGATCATGCTCTAACTACTGGCTAAATGACTAGGAGCAAGTTCCTTAAAGCCCATGAACCTCATATTACTCATTTGTAAAATGGAAATTATAATACTTCCCACCTCACATGGCACCTGTGATGATTCAATGGCAAAGACCAGGTAAAGCAGTTAGCACCATGTCTGGCACACGGTCAGTACTCAACAAAGCTTACCTGCCATTCTCAACATTATTGTAATTATCTAATAACTGATAAATGACCGTGCAGGCATACTTGGTATCCTTGAGGTCTTGAATAACACCAGGAAGTATCTGGCCAAAGAGCAAGACCTCAGCCCTAGGCATACACTGCAGAAAAAGGGCTCATGTCCCAAGGCGGTTGAAATGCTGTGGACAAAACAGGATTCTAGACCTCAGGAAACTGGACCACTGTGAGCACCGCAGGCTGGTGGCACCAGGCTATAAGGGAGGAGAGAGGCATGACTGGGGGTGGAGATTGACTGGCACATGGGTGGCATTCAAAACCATAGAACTGGATGCAGTCACCCAGGGAGAGATAAACAGGCTTAAGCTTGAGTCCTGAGAGGAGTGTCAGAGAAGCCAACACAAGGGAGGGCATTTCTTGTAGACTGGTGGTTTTAACCATGTGTTAATATGTCAAGGACTGAATGGTGTCCAGTGGATGACTCAACAAGGAGGTCATTGGTAAGCTTTGGGCAGGGGCTGATCCTCAACACAGAGTTGAGGGGTGTATGAGATGGACAGGTAAGAGAAAAGAGTGTATGACTGTATACAGCTTGCTTGAGAAGTGGCTTGAAAGCAGTGAGAACTGTGACTGTCTCCCACACCAAATACAGGGAGAGAGGCTTAGTGCAGGGGCCATGTCTGATTCTGCTCTGGGCCCAAGGGTTTTAGAGAAGGAGAGAAAGAGATTTAAGGAGAATGCCAATAATGATGGCAAATGCTGTTGGTTGAGAATCTTGAGATCTGGAAAGTGTCTGCTCTGAGGGGTGAATGTGTGAGGAGGATGTGAAGTCAGCAGCTATAGACAACTCCTCAGGAAGCTCAACGTGAAGGAAGACACAGTGCAACAGCTAGAGGGAGGCAAATATTTGAAGCATTTTGATTTTTGTGTTTTACAGATGCAGGAGACAAAAACATGTTTATAGGCTGAGAGGGAGAAGCCAATTGAGGGGGAGAGGGTGGAAAGCCTTCATGAAGCAGTTGTGTATGGTCAGAGCCCAGTGGGGAAAACTGGCTACTAGTGGAGGATGAACGCTTCTTCCTCAGAGGAGGGAAGGACAGAAGGAGAGGAGAGGACACAAACGGACTCATTCATTCATTCAACTAATATATGTTACTATGTGCCAGGTACTAGCCTAGGTGCTAAAGATCATAGTGATGAGAAAAGCACATTGAAATCCTTGTTCTTGTGAGGCATACATCCCAGAGAAAAGAGACAGGCCTCAAATAATAAATATAAGTAACGGGCAAGTTACTTATATTTATACAGCACATTAGAAGATAATAAATGGTTTGGGGAAAAATAAGCAGAATCTGGTAAGTAAGATTCGGAGTGCTATGGGGGGATAATTTTAAATAGGGTGCTCAGGCAGAGCATCACTGAGAAGGTGATATTTGGGGAAAGAGTGTTCTAGTAAGAATGATGAAAAAGTGAAAATTATTAACATGTTCCAGGCCCAACAAGAAAGTCAGTGTGGCTGGAATAGAGTGAAGAAAGAAGAAGTAGCAGGAGATGAGGTTAGAGAGAAAACAAGATTGAGCTGACAAATCATGGAGTGTCATGTAGCCATTGGAAGAAGATTAACTTTTCTTCTGATTGAAAGTGGGAGTCACTGGGAGAGTTATGAGAAGAGGAGTGACACAATTTGAATTACTTTTTTAAAGGACCACTGCCCTTAGAATAAATTGATGATGGTGAAGATAAAAACAGAGAGGCTAATTAAGGGGCAACTGCAGCAATTGCAGAAGAGGTGACGGTCACAGTGGAGATAGTGAGAGGTGTTCAGACTCTGGGTATATTTTTAAAATGGAGTCAATAGGATTTCCTGCCAAATTATATGAAGTGTGAAAGACAGATAGAAGTCAAGGATGGCTCCAGAATGGTAGAACCACCAACAGCTGAAATGGGGAAGGCTATGGATAGAACAGGTTTTTGTTTGTTTGTTTGTTTGTTTCTGCTGTTAGTTTTGTTTTGTGGGAGTTTGGTTTTCCTGGAATTTTGGTTGGTTTTGTTGGAAGATAGGTCTCATGGTGATTTGAGGTGTCTATTAGACTTCCAAATTCAGGTGTGTTCCTGAGTCTGAAATTTGAGTGGGAGAAAAGTGTAGCCTGGATACATACATTTGGGAATCATCAGTATAGAGATGGCACTTAAAGCCTTGAAACTGGATGAGATGAACATGAGAGTGAATGTAGTTGGAGAACGGAAGTGAGACAAGGACTGAACCCCGAGATGAAGGGGTGGGAAGACGAGAAGGAGCCAGGGAAAAAGACTGAGAAATGTGACCAGTGAGGTAGGAAGACAATCAAGAGAGTGAAACATCCTGCAAGTCAAGGAGGGAGAGATCAACTGTCAAATGATGCCAGCAGGTCCAGAGGAGTAAGACTAAGAATTGACCATGGGGTTAGCACATATAAGTCATTAGTGTCCTTGAGAAGAAAAATTTCTATGGTGTGTGTGTGTGTGTGTGTGCCCGTGCGCGTGTTGGGAAGGGTGGGCAGGAAAGGTAAAAGACTGCTCAAACGGGTTCACAAAAGACTAGGAATTAGAGATAATGAGCTTAGACACCTCCTTGGAGTGCAGAAGACATCTCCTTGCTGCAGAAGACGGCAGCAAAATAGGGCAGTTGTTGAAGAAGGAAAGAGACTCTAGAGAAGGTTACATGGGGAACATAACAGCATGTGTGTATGCCGAGGGGAATACCTAAGTGCAGAGTCAACCCTTTATACTACAGGGTAGGGAAGAGGAGTGCTCTGATGTCACTGAGTCAGCAAGAAGGGATGAGATACAACCCTTTGGAAGCAGAATTAGAGGAGGTGACTACCCTACCTCCAGACTCTGAGCAACATGGAGTGTGGAGAATGAGTCTCTTCACTTGCTTCCAGGAACTGGTACCTAATCACAATGTATTGATTGGGTTAAGGACTGAGTGAATAGTCGAGAGGCCTGCAGGGGAAGCTACATTCTCCAGGCATAAAGGAACTGTAGTTGGATTTGGACAAAGAGGTAGAAGTAGTATTCAGAGATGAGATGGGAGAGGGGGAGGCATTTTACTCCTAGAGTAAGGTGCTGGTGGGCCAGTGGGAGGGTTTGAAGATGTGGAGGGGGCACAGGAGTGCTCAGAGGTTCCGTGGAAGTTGAAGAAATGCAGAGTAGTACTATAGAGCACAGTGGAGGGCTGAGGTGGGTCTTGCTGAGGTTTGAGGGAGATGATTAACTGCACCCTCTCCCCTCCCCTGGAAATTCAGAGTAATTAATACAAAAGACATTGGAGTCAGAGAGATATAGAAATGTGGATACTTCCCCCACATCCCCTACAGTTCTCATCTTCATAAAGCCCTTCCCCCAATGTACAACCCTGCCTCCTTTGTGTATTCTGATTCTTTGTAAGAGGGGTAACACTTCCAGCTCCTCCCTTCTCTCTCACAGATGCTGTTCTGGGTGTTGAGGATGCAGTGACAAGGCAGAATAAGTCTTTGCCTTCATGAAGTCTACCTGTTTATGCAGGGAAACAGGCAATCAGCAGACAAGGAAATAAATCTGATAATTTCCAGTATGAAATGCCATGAAGAATGACTACAGGATAATGACTGGGGGGGACTCTCAATCTGCCCAGGGTTCAGGGAACGTCTTGGTCTCCTCTTGGGCTCTCTGGGAAGTTTGGAACCATAGGGTAATCAGCTCTGAAGGCCCTTTTGCCACTTCTAATTCCAATGTGGAATAAAGGGAGCGGGAGGAAGGTAAAATGACAAGGCTATTAATATACGAAAGGCTGCCAAGCCATTATCGTTTATTTCAAGTGGCGGTAAAAGCAGATGACTCATCCTTCAGAGCTGCAGGACTTTGCACCAAACAGTCTGGATAGTTTAGTGGCTTGCCTGTTTTTCTGAGCTTGAAGTCAGGCGGACAGGGCTTCTGAGCTTGAATAATCCTGAGGAGCCATATTACCTTACCCCAACCCTAAGAAAGACTTTCCCAAAAGGTCTCAAGGGAACAAATGGATGCTTCAGCAATGGTTTGGAGCAGGGAAGCTTACTGGTGAAGATGGAGCCAAGCAGCTACATTGAAGAGCCTTTTTTTTTTTTTTTTTTTTGAGACAGTCTTGCTCTGTTGCCCAGGCTGAAGTGCAGTGACACAATCTTGGCTCACTGCAACCTCTGCCTCCCGGGTTCAAGCAATTCTCCTGCCTTAGCCTCTTGAGTAGCTGGGACTACAGGCACGTGCCACCACACCTGGCTATTTTTTTTTTTTTATTTTTAGTAGAGACGGGGTTTCACTGTGTTAGCCAGGATGGTCTCCATCTCCTGACTTCGTGATCTGCCAGCCTTGGCCTCCCAAAATGCTGGGATTACAGGCATGAGCTGCCACACCGGGCCCAGAGTCTTTGTGTTTTTCTTACCCTCCCTTAACACCCATGCTTGCTTGCCCTGCTGTAGGTTAGGGAGGAAAAGAGGGAGTCTCTTTCTGACATTTCTGGAAGTATCACTTTTTCCCTGGCACCCTGGTGAAATGTAGCCTACTAATGAAAGACATTTCTCCTCCCAAAGCTGTGGAAAACCAATTATTGAGTTCATAATGCTTGCCAATCAGTTAGAACAATTGGGAATGTTGAGACTGGTCAACTGCCCCAAGAGGCTCCTTGGATGGGAGAGCTGCCATTAAATCTATGGTGTGTGGCAGCGTGTCCTACAAAAGGGATTTGTTCCAACAGATTGGGTAGTGAACTCATCAGGGAAGTAAGTGTAAAAAGGTCTTTGTAAAGAGCAGGTGTTCTCTCTTTTCTGATGCATCATCAATGATATCACTGGTTGGGCCTCAGTTCCAGCATTTTTATTACTGGTGCTCTTGTATGACATACAAAGGGCTCAGTGGTGAGCTAGATCACTTTGAGACCACCTGTTTCTATGGACAGCTTTGACAGGAACAACAGAGGATATTTTTCTCCCTCTAAGAGGGCTGTAAGAGAAATCAGGATTGGGAAGAGACTATAAACGACTTGATGACATCAGTCTTAACTTCTTCCTGGAATAGAAGTCTTCCTCACAAGTAGGGCATTCAAACTCAGTTTGAGCCAGAGATGAGGAGTTCACTACCTCCACAGGGCAGCGTGTGTCACTTTTCTTTTCTTCTTTTTTTTTTTTTTATTATACTTTAAGTTCTAGGGTACATGTGCATAACGTGCAGGTTTGTTACATATGTATATATGTGCCATGTTGGTGTGCTGCACCCATCAACTCATCAGCACCCATCAATTCATCATTTATATCAGGTATAACTCCCCAATGCAATCCCTCCCCCCTCCCCCC
>NC_045445.1:2738496-2743567 GCF_002776525.5 Piliocolobus tephrosceles | reverse complement strand
GGCACATTTACCCTAGATCTTAAAGTAAAAAAAAAAAAAAAAAAAAAAAAAAAAAAAAAAGAAATATAAGGAAGAATTCCAGAGTACTGATAATGTTCTAACCTAAATTTGGGTGGTAGTTAAAGGGTTGGTTTTACTTTGTAAAAATGTATAAAATCATATACTTACAATTTTTGCCCTTCTCTATATGTATATTTTACGTCAATAAGAAATTTACATTAAAATTGTCAATGAAAATTAGCAAACATGTAAAGCAAAATAAATTCTTATAAGTTAAAAAGACTGCTTGATGCTCCTTTATGAAGGGCCTCTCTCAGGCTCCTGTCATTCATCCATTCATTCTTATTTGTGCACAGTGGAAGTCAAAGAAGAAGAGACTTCAAGTGAGTAGGAACTCTTCTATGTATGAGACTTATAAAATAGAAATTATTATAACCACTTTGGAAAATGATGTGACATCATCTACTACATCTGAAATATATATGTGTGCATATATATGTATATGTATTATATATACGTATATATATAATACATATATAAAGCCATCAATTGCTATCCTAGGCATATACCAAAGAGTTATTTTTTCATATGTTTACCAAAATACATCTACAAGAATGCTCATAGTAGCATTATTTGGAATAACTCCACCTTTGAAATAAGCTATATGTCTATAAACAGTAGGAGAGATACATTATTTGTGGTATAGTCATAAAATGGGCTTCAGTACACCAGTGAAAAATCTAAAAACTGGAATTACATTAACAACATGAATGAATCTCACAAATATAATGTTCCAAAAAGTAGCTAGAACAGAAAAAGAGTGCATACTTTATGATTCCATGTGTATAAAGGTTAACATCTAGGTAATCCTAGACACTGCTTTCTTTGAAGAGGTAGAAAGTCACAAGAGAACATCACACCCATCCTAACAATAAGAAGCCTCCATATATTCTATCAAATCAGAACTGTTACTGAACCATTCAGAAAGTTGGGTTTCCAAGGCAATCAAAGGAAATAAATTCCAAAGGATGATGATCCCTCCAAGGAGAGACAGGACCCATAAACTCTAAATTTTGACAGAAAACAGTAGTAATAGGCATCATAGAAGCAAGTAATAAGAAATCAGTTTTCAAAATAATAAGAGCTATTTATGACAAACCTACAGCCAATATCATACTGAATGGGCAAAAACTGGAAACATTCCCTTTGAAAACTGGCACAAGACAGGGATGCCCTCTCTCACCACTCCTATTCAACATAGTGTTGGAAGTTCTGGCTAGGGCAATCAGGCAAGAGAAAGAAATCAAGGGTATTCAGTTAGGTAAAGAAGAAGTCAAATTGTCCCTGTTTGCAGATGACATGATTGTATATTTAGAAAACCCCATTGTCTCAGCCCAAAATCTCCTTAAGCTGATAAGCAACTTCAGCAAAGTCTCAGGATACAAAATCAATGTGCAAAAATCACAAGCATTCTTATACACTCATAACAGACAAACAGAGAGCCAAATCATGAATGAACTCCCATTCACAATAGCTTCAAAGAGAATAAAATACCTAGGAATCCAACTTACAAGGGATGTAAAGGACCTCTTCAAGGAGAACTACAAACCACTGCTCAGTGAAATAAAAGAGGACACAAACAAATGGAAGAACATACTATGCTCATGGATAGGAAGAATCAATATCGTGAAAATGGCCATACTGCCCAAGGTAATTTATAGATACAATGCCATCCCCATTAAGCTACCAATGACCTTCTTCACAGAATTGGAAAAAACTGTTTTAAAGTTCATATGGAACCAAAAAAGAGCCCGCATTGCCAAGACAATCCTAAGTCAAAAGAACAAAGCTGGAGGCATCACGCTACCTGACTTCAAACTATACTACAAGGCTACAGTAACCAAAACAGCATGGTACTGGTACCAAAACGGAGATAGAGACCAATGGAACAGAACAGAGCCCTCAGAAATAATACCACATATCTACAGCCATCTGATTTCTGACAAACCTGACAAAAACAAGAAATGGGGAAAGGATTCCCTATTTAATAAATGGTGCTGGGAAAATTGGCTAGCCATAAGTAGAAAGCTGAAACTGGATCCTTTCCTTATTCCTTATACGAAAATTAATTCAAGATGGATTAGAAACTTAAATGTTAGACCTGAAACCATAAAAATCCTAGAAGAAAACCTAGGTAATACCATTCAGGACATGGGCATGTGCAAGGACTTCATGTCTAAAACACCAAGAGCAATGGCAACAAAAGCCAAAATTGACAAATGGGTTCTAATTAAACTAAAGAGCTTCTGCACAGCAAAAGAAACTACCATCAGAGTGAACAGGCAACCTACAGAATGGGGGAAAAGTTTTGCAATCTACTCATCTGACAAAGGGCTAATATCCAGAACCTATAAAGAACTCAAACAAATTTACAAGAAAAAAACAAACAACCCCATCAAAAAGTGGGCAAAGGATATCAACAGACACTTCTCAAAAGAATACATTCATACAGCCAACAGACATATGAAAAAATGCTCACCATCACTGACCATCAGAGAAATGCAAATCAAAACCACAATGAGATACCATCTCACACCAGTTAGAACGGCAGTCATTAAAAAATCAGGAAACAACAGGTGCTGGAGAGGATGTGGAGAAATAGGAACACTTTTACACTGTTGGTGGGAGTGTAAATTCATTCAACCATTGTGGAAAACAGTGTGGCGATGCCTCAAGGATCTAGAACTAGAAATACCATTAGACCCAGCCATCCCATTACTGGGGATATACCCAAAGGATTATAAGTCATGCTGCTATAAAGACACATGTACATGTATGTTTATTGCAGCACTATTCGCAATAGCAAAGACTTGGAATCAACCCAAATATCCATCAGTGACAGACTGGATTAAGAAAATGTGGCACATATACACCATGGAATACTATGCAGCCATAAAAAAGGATGAGTTCATGTCCTTTGTAGGGACATGGATGCAGCTGGAAATCATCATTCTCAGCAAACTACTGCAAGAACAGAAAACCAAACACCGCATGTTCTCACTCATAGGTGGGAACTGAACAATGAGATCACTTGGACACAGGAAGGGGAGCATTACACACTGGGTCCTATTGTGGGGAGGGGGGAGGGGGAGAGATAACATTAGGAGATATACCTAATGTAAATGACGAGTTAATGGGTGCAGCACACCCACATGGCACATGTATACATATGTAACAAACCTGCACGTTGTGCACATGTACCCTAGAACTTAGAGTATAATAATACTAATAAAAAAGAAAGAAATCAGTTAAACTTTTAATGAATTTCTAAAGCCCAAGTGTGGCTTATCACCTTAGTTTAGACTAACTTGTAAACCCTGATATAGAATAGTTCTTACTCACTTTAAGTCTCTTCTTTACTTCCACTGCGCACAAGTAAAAATAACTGGCCCGTTGGTAGGAGATTGAGAGAGGCCCTTCATGAAGGAGCAGCAAACCATCTCAATCCTAGGAACTCTAGGGGAGGGACAAAGGCAAAATCTATATGTCTGGAGATGGGTGGGGTGGGTGGTAGAAAACCTTTTTTTCTACCTTCAAACATGATGCAAAGATCTATAGCTTCTGAGGGAAGGGTGAAAGCAATAGTCATCCGCCCATGGGGAAGGGGCAGACAAACTTCTGGGCCTGTACCCTGCATCAATACAAAGCAGAGTTCTGTTATCAGTGTAAATGGGGCAAGAGCAGATACTTTCTTCTGTTTAAGACCTTCCAAAGATACAGGGCAAAGTTTAACTGCCAAGAGAGAGAGACAAAGAAATGCTAAGGGGACCTCACCTCAAAGAACTAGACATACAGGTTCTGAATAAGACTGAGGCTGCACCAAAAGAACCAAGGACCCCAGCTGCTGCCACCACAAGGTCAACATGAAATAAAGAGCAGCAGTAGTCTACCACTAGGGAGTGGGGGTGTGTGGGGGAGAATGAAGATTGATAGAGGCATTGTGACACAGATGTATTAAGATTGCTAAAAGCTGAGAAAGGAGCAGGAACACTGAGGAAATCTCTACAGTGTCACCGTCTTCATAGTACACACAAATAAAAACAGTTTGATAGTGGAAAATTTTGATGCTGATAGCAACAACAAAATCGAAATCTAAGTAACCTACCATACCGAATAAATTGACTAACACACTGATATCCAGAAGAAGAAGCAGATTTCAATTTCTAGACATAAATGCTAGTTACCTACTTACCTGTACTGTTCTTCTACAAATGATGTCTGGCATTAATACAAAATTACAAAACCATAAAAATCAAGAAAATAAAACCATTCCTATGACAAAAAGCAATGAACAGAACTGGACTCAAAGATGACCTAGATGTCGGTTATATAAGAAAGAAACTTTAAAATAACTACAATTAATACGTTAAAGAATCTGCTGGGAAAGTTTAATATTATACATGAAGAGATTGGCAACTTCCTCAGAAAAAAATGTAAACTATAAGAAAGAATGAAATTGAAATTCCAGAATTAAACCCAGTATATATCAATAGGATCATCGACAGACTAAACACCATAGAAGAAAGACAGAATAAACTGGAGACATCAGCAGAAATTATTCAAAATAAAACACAAAAAGAAAAGAAGTGAATAAAACACAACAGGGCATTCAAGAATGATAGGACAATAACTGTCTAGAGTACACGTCATTGGAGCTCTAGGAGAAGAGAGAAAAGAGTTCAAGTGTCGAAGATATATTTGAAAAGATGGGCTGGGAGCGGTGGCTCAAGCCTGTAATCCCAGCACTTTGGGAGGCCGAGACGGGCGGATCACGAGGTCAGGAGGTCGAGACCATCCTGGCTAACACGGTGAAACCCCGTCTCTACTAAAAAATACAAAAAACTAGCCGGGCGAGGTGGCGGGCGCCTGTAGTCCCACCTACCTGGGAGGCTGAGGCAGGAGAATGGCGAAAACCCGGGAGGCGGAGCTTGCAGTGAGCTGAGATCCGGCCACTGCACTCCAGCCCCGGCGACAGAGCGAGACTCCATCTCAAAAAAAAAAAAAAAAAAAA
>NC_045445.1:2724871-2735496 GCF_002776525.5 Piliocolobus tephrosceles | reverse complement strand
AAAAAAAAAAAAAAAAAAAAGATGGCCAAGAATTTTCCAAAATTAATGAAAGACAAAAATCCAAACATCCACTTAGCTCAAGGAACACTAAACAGGAGAAAAAAGAATAGCTAAAACTCCAACTGAAAAAAATCAGATAAATATCAAATCTCCAGGACAATAAGAAGAAAAAAATTACATATAGAGAGACAAAGATAATAATTACAACAGATTCTTATACAATATGTAACCTATTTAGCTTGACTTTTTAAAAAAAATTCAGCAAAAACTATCACACTGAATGGGGAACAACTGGAAGCCCTTCCTCTAAGATCTGGAACATGACAAGAATGTTCACATTCAACATAGTACTGGAAGTCCTAGCTAGAACAATCAGACAAGAGAACAAAAATAAAAGGCATCCAAATTCGAAATAAATAGGTCAAATTATCCTTGTCTGCTGATGATATAATTTTATATTTGGAAAAACAGAAAGACTCCACAAACAAACTATTACAACTGATGAATTTGGTAAAGTTGCAGGGCACAAAATCAACATACAAAAATCAGTAGCATTTCTATATGTCAACAGTAAATGATCTGAAAAAGAAATAAAAAGTAACCCATTTACAATAGCTACAAATAAAATTAAATACATAAGAATTAACCAGGGAAGTGAAATATCTCTACAATGAAAACCATAAAACATTTGTGCAGAAAATTGAAGGGGACACACACACAAAAAAATGGAAATGTATTTGATGCTCACGGATTAGAAGAAAAAATATGCTTAAACTGGCCATTCTACCCAAAGCAATCCACAGATTCACTGCAATCCCTATTAAAATACCAATGGCATTCTTCACAGAAATAGAAAAAATAACTGAAAAAATTTACATGGAACCACAAAAGACCCAGAATAGCCAAAGCTATCCTAAGCAAAGTGAGCAAAACTGGAGAAATCACATTACCTGACATTAAACTATACTACATAGCTATAGTAAACAAAATACCATGTTACTGGTATATAAACAGACACATAGACCAACGGAACAGAATAAAGAACCCAGAAACAAACCCATACATCTACAGTAAACTCACTTTCAACCAAGGCAACCAAGATGCCAACAGCATATATTAGGGAAAAGACAGTCTCTTCAATAAATGGTCCTGGGAAAACTGGATATCCATAGGCAGAAGAATGAAACTAGACCCCCATCTCTTGCAATATACAAAATTAAATAAAAATGGATTAAAGACTTAAATTTAAGACTTCAGACTATGAAGCATATAAAAGAAAACATTGTGTAAACTCTCCAGGACGTAGGACTTGGCAAAGATTTCTTGAGTAATTCTCCACAAGCACAGACAACTAAAGTAAAAATGGACAAATGTGACTACACGAAGTTAAAACGCTTCTGCACAGCAAAGGAAACAGTCCACAATGTGAAGAGACAATCCACAGAATGGGAGGCAAATATTTGCAAACTACGGGCCTGACAGGGGATTAATAACCAGAATATATAAGGAGTTCCAACAATTCCATACGAAAACATCTAATAATCTGATTTTAAAGGGGCAAAATATTGAATAGACATTTCTCAAAAGAAGACACACAAATGGCAAACAGGTGTATTGAAAGGTGTTCAACATTATTGATCATCAGGGAAATGAAAATCAAAACTACAAATAGATATCATCTTTTTTTTTTTAAGGTACTGCTCATAGGATTTTATTTTTTTTTTTTATTTTTTATTTTATTATACTTTAAGTTCTAGGGTACATGTGCATAGCGTGCAGGTTTGTTACATATGTATACTTGTGCCATGTTGGTGTGCTGCACCCATCAACTCGTCAGCACCCATCAATTCATCATTTATATCAGGTATAACTCCCAATGCAATCCCTCCCCCCTCCCCCCTCCCCATGATAGGCCCCAGTGTGTGATGTTCCCCTTCCCGAGTAGATATCATCTTACCCCAGTTAAAATGGCTTATATCCAAAACACAGGCAGTAACAAATGCTGGCAATGATGTGGAGAGAAGGGAACCCTCATACACTATTGGTGGGAAGGTAATTTAGTACAGCCACTATGGAGAATAGCTTGGAGGTTCTTCAAAAAACCAAAAATAGAGCTATCATAGGATGCAGCAATCCCACTGCCAGGTATATATCCAAAAGAAAGGAAATCTGTATATCAAAGAGATATCTGCACTTTCATGCAGCACTATTCACAACATCCAAGGTTTGTAATCAACCTAATTATCCATCAACAGATGAGTGGATAAAAGATATGTGGTACATAAACACAATGGAGTACTATTCAGCTATAAAAAGAACGAGATCCTGTCATTTGCAACAACATGGATGGCACTGGAGGTCATTATGATAAACTTTTCATGTTCTTGTTATTTGTGAGAGCTAAAAATTAAAACAATTGAACTCATGCAGATAGAGAATACAAAGATGGTTACCAGAGTCTAGGAAAGATAGGGGTTTGGGGGGAAGTAGGGATGGTTAATTGGCACACAAAAAAAAGAAAGAATGAAAAATATCTAGTATTTGATAGCACGACAGGGTGAGTGTAGTCAATAATAATTCAACTGTACATTGTAAAATAACTAAAAGAGTATAATTGGATTGTTCATTAAAAGGATAAATGCTTGAGGTGATGGATATCCCATTTACTTTGATGTATTTATTACACATTGTCTACTTTTATCAAAATATTTAATGTACTTCATGAATATATACCCACAAATTTTTTTAAAAAATTATGCATAAGACAAAAGTGATATATTTCAATTGTTAAAGAAGGGGGGAAATGCCAATTTAGAATTTTATGTCTGGTGCTCTTCTTTTTCTTGTGATACACATTTCCATTGTTTATTATACTCCATTCACCAGGGGATCAATGTTAGCTTCACCAGTGATAAGCCATATGGGTACCATGTAGCCTTGAAATAATGTAATGAGAAGGGCATTTCACCTCTCCAGTCATTCTACCCAAAACTCATAACTCTAGTCCAAACACGGTAAAAACATCAGACAAATTCTAATTGAGGAACAGTATTAAAAAATCTGACTAGTACTCCTCAAAACTGTAAGGTAATTTTTAAAAAGAGGAAAATTTTCAGAAACTGTCACAACCAAAGGAGGATACTGCAGAGACGTGATAACTAAATGTAACGTGATGTCACGTATGCGATCTTGAAACAGAAAAAAAAAAATTAGGTTAAAAACTAAGATAAAATCGGTTTGCTATTTGTGATAAATGTGTCATCACAATATAAAATATTAATAATAAGGAAAACTTGTGTGAAGTATATAGGAATTCTATTTATTCTCTTCACAACTTTTCTGTAAATATAAAAAGCTTACAAACAAAATGTTTATTGAAAAAATTAAATGGAAGCAGGAAGATTGAGGAAGGGAATCAGAACTCAAAGTAAGATCAATGTGGCCAGGCGCAGTGGCTCATGCTTGTAATCCTAGCACTTTTGGGAGGTGGAAGTGGTCAGATTGCTAGAGCCCAGGAGTTTGAGACCAGCCTGGGCAAAGTGGCGAAATCTCATCTTGATTATATATATATTAGCATGGCATGGTGGTGCATGCCTGTGGTACCAGCTACTCGGGAGGCTGAGGTAGAAGGATCCTTTGAGCCCAGGAAGTCTAGGCTGCAGTGAGCTGTGATCATATCACTGCACTCCAGCCTGGGTAACAGAGCAGGACCCTGTCTCAAAAAAAAAAAAAAAAAAAAAAAAAAAAAAAAAAAAAAAAAAAAAAAGAAAAAGAAAAAGAAAAAGAAATCAATATGGGTGATGAATTTCTTGTGCTATTTTTGCCTCCTATATCTCCCAGCCTGGACTCAAATGCAGCACAAATTCAACAATTGCACGCAAATTGTGGACAGAAAGAGTGCCAAGAAAATGCCTCTATTTTTAGTCCAAGGAATAGAAAATGGGGCCTCTACAGGACACAGAGAGTTGTCCAAATGGTGTTGTTATTTTGCTAGCTGTGTACTCAGGCAAGCTCCAGTCCTGAAGCTGTCACTTAATGGTGATGGCATCAGCAACAGTTGTGAAGGCGCCTAAAACTCTGAGGAAGAAAATCTCTTCTCTCTGACAAAAGAACATTGGTCTATGAATGAGAGGAGTCCTCCTTGGTATTTTTCTCTCTATATTCTCCTGTCACTTGGTCGTCGAGGCAGATCCATTCAAGGCAAGGGGAAATCAGAGTGACTAGTCTACTTTCTAGCTAAAAGGCAAGAAAGAGGGTCCCCTGGGTGACAGAAAGTGTGGTAGAGATCATGGAGAAGAGGAAATATGAGAAAGGGATCCTCTCAGGTTTTGTATCAAGTACTGGGCTCAACCTGACGTGCTCATGCAAAAATCTTACTATAAATAAGATAACAAAGGCTTGGAGAACTGTTCTATTGGTAGACCACTGTCCAGGTTTCAGTCACAAGGCCTTGGGTGGTTTACAAATACTATAGATCCAAATATCATTGCAGCTAACAGCAGCAAAATACATATACTTTTCAAGTACATATGGAACATTCACCAACGTATATTCTAGGTCATAAAACGAACATCAAGAAATTATCAAAAATTCAAATCATACAGAGTATAGTCTCTGAACCTACTGTAATCAAATTAGAAATAAAATAATAACAAAAGGAAAATCTCTAAACATTTGGATGTTAAACAGCACTCTTTTAAACAAAGCCTCTTAAATCAATGACCTAAACAGTGGGTCTAAGAGAACATCACAAGGGAATAAAAAAAGTACTGAACTCAATGAAATTGAAAATGCAACATATTAAAACTTGGAGAATGCAACTGCAGGAGTGTTTCAAGGGAAAATTAGAACATTTAATGCTTAGATTAAGAAATAATACAGCCCTCAATGCAATAGTCTAAGCCTTACATCTTAATTAAGGAAAAAAGAAAACAGAGAAAAATAACCCAAAGCAGACAGAAGAAAGAAAAGGTAACAGCAGAAACAAAAGAAATGAAATGTGAAAATAGAGAAAATCAAGGAACCCCAAAGCTGGCTATTTGAAAGAAACAATAAAATTCAAAAAGCTCTAGACAGACAAAGTAAAAAGAAAAAAAGAAGAAGACACAAATTACAAATATCAGGAATTAAACAAGAGATATCATTACACATATTGTGAAAATAGGAGGATAAAAAGGGAATAATAAAATCAAATTTATTTACTTAAATTCAAGAACTTAGATGAAATTGAATAATTCCTCAAAAATCAAACACTACCAAAACTCACCATAGAGAAAATGAAAAATATCAAAAAAAGTAAAACTAATGAGGAAATTGATGCCATAGTTTAAATTTCTTTGAAAAAGAAACCTATGATTCAGACGGTTCCCTGGCAATCTCTCCCAAATGTTTAAATGAAATTAACACCAATTCTACAAAATGTATTCCAGAAAATAGAAGAGGAAAGAATGTATCCCAACTAATTTTACAAGGTTAAGATTACCCTTATATGAAAATAAGGCAAGACAGTACACAAAAAGGAAAACTATAGACTAATATATTTTAAGAACATATAATGATGACATAATCCCCTCCACCCAAATACCAGCAAACGCAATATAACAAATATATAAAAAAAGATAATGCACCATGACCAAGCAAGGTTTATTTAAGGAATGCAATGCTAATTCATACTTCACAACTGAAACAATGTGAACCACAATGTAAACCACCACACTAACAGACTAATTTGATGACCATATCAACTGAAGGAAAAAAAAAAAAAATCTATTTGACAATATGCAGCTTCTGTTTGTGTGAAAAAGAAAAAAAAAAAAAACCTCAGAAAATGAGAAATAAATTGAATAAGAACCTAACCTCATAAAGGGCATATACAAAAAAACTACAGCTAATGTCCAACTTTATAGTAAAAGACTGAATATCTTCTGTTTAAGATCAAGAATTAGACAACGATGTTCACTCTCAACACTTCTATTGATGATTTTAGCAGAATTACTACCAGTGGAATAAAGCAAAAAGAATATATGCAAATAAATACAGCAAGGAGACTGGAATAAAATATATAACATCATCTCTATTCTCAGAGGCATAATTGTCTATGTATAAAATCCCAAGAAAATTCCAAAAAAAATTCTACAACTAATAAATGAGTATAACAAAGTGTCAGGACACAAGGTCAATGAACAAAAATAAGTCATATATCCATATAACAAAATGTGGAAATCAAAATTATAATACCATTTCACTGACACTGAACAAAAGAAATATTTAGATATAAATCAAATAAAACATGTATAGGGTCTATATGTTGAAAACTACAAAACTACAAAATGCTGATGAAAGAAATCATAGAGCACTCATAGCTTTCTATGGGAGTAGGATTTCCCAAACCTACTCTTGTTCATTGTCCTCTTCTCCCTCCTACCTTCCCCCTTCTCTCCCTCAGGTCCCTGCCCCTACCAGGCTGAACTCTGGATTCAGAGTGCTGAGTGCCAGCCTGCCTGAAGCTCTGTGGTCCTGGTTTCACATGTGGTCTCTCTCATGGACTCTGGCAATTTCTCTTCCCTCTGGATCCTCCCAATGCCTCTCACGGGCTGAGGGTCTCCTGTCTGCTCTCCTTCCCAGGCTCCTGTTCATTCTGACCAAATCTTTCTGAAAGTAGAGGAGAAATCTCCTGTCCACATTTCATAATTTCAAATCATTTTTTATTTTTATGAGAATGTGAATTGGTACAGCATTTTTGCAATGAAATTTCAGAAATATTTATAAAATGTTAAACTATTTATGCCCTTTTCATTTTCACCCAACATCCATGTTAATACATTTCTTATAAGAAAACATTAATGTTTGCCCAATAATTCATATTCAAAGATGTTGATTTTATTCTATTCATCATACAGCAAATGGGAAACAACTGGTGTCCATTAGGAAGAAAGAGTTTAATTAATTATGGTGCATGCCTACTTTAGAATTATAGAAATTAGTTTCAAAAGCGAGATCTATATATACACTCTTGTGGAAAGATCCCATATCCATTTTATAAAGTGACAAAGGCTAGTGGCAGATCAATATGTACGTTATCACTCTCGTGTATTAATAAAAGCAATACATTGTTATAGCTTACCTGTCAATTAATAGCCTAGAGTCAGTTTTAAAATAATACACACCAGATTGTTAATTGTTGTGACCTCTAAGGAGGGGGATAAACTGTGGAGGAGTTTTGTAAAGGGGAAAATTGTGAATTATATAAATTTCTATAATTTTTGCAATAACAATATGCAAACTACTACCTTTGAAATACAAAATATTTATACTTAACAACAGAAATGCTAGCTATAGTAATTAAAGTAATTGCTAGCTGATGCATCAGACAAACGCTGAAATTTGATTGGCATGACACAAGTTTATTTTATGCATACATAAGTTGTGATACAGTTTGCCAGGGGCTCTACACTCTCACGTGACCCAGGGATCCATGCTACTTCCACTTTGTGATTCCATCATCTCAAGATGAAGCTGCCAGTCTTGCCATTGAAAGGAGGGAGAAAGCGGAAAGTGGCACAGTCACTCTCACATTCCTGGATGTGACAAACAATGCTTCTGCTCATGTTTCAGTGGTAAGGGGTTGTCACACTACTCTTCCTAACTGCAAGTGGACTTTACTGTTCCCATGTGTCCAGACAGGAGAGAAAGACAAGATGTGGGTAAGTAATATAGCTTCCCCCATAAACTGTTACATAGTAAGTGCTCAATAAAAAGCAACTATTATAATTTGGTGTTACACAATCCATCTCGTTTCTAGGAGGAGTTTCTAAGAAGGCCAAATTTGCCTTGAAGTTTTCCAACTTGTTCAAGGATCTAGTATGTCACAGATGCTTTCTAATATAGGATCACAACTGTCCAAGAATCTTGAAATTCTCAGCAGGAAGGCTTATCTTTGCAATACCCCTTTTTTTTAACTTTTATTTTAGGTTTGGGGGTACGTGTGAAGGTTTATTATGTAAGTAAACACGTGACACAGATTTGTTACACAGATTTTGCCATCCAGGTATTAAGCCCAGCACAGAATAGTTATCTTTTCTGCTTCTTTCCCTCCTCTCACCCTCCCCACTCAAGTAGACCCCAGTGTCTGTTATTTCCTTCTCTGTTTTCATAAGTTCTTATCATTTAGCTCCCACTAAGTAGGCTGAGAATTTTTTCCTCCATTTGATTCCTGATCAAAATCATAACTTGTGAGTTTCTGCTACTCTGCACATGCCTGAACACCTATCAGGTGCCTCTAGGCACACTGAAAGTCAGTATTTTTCCGTGGAGCAATTAAACAGACAAGAGGCAGTAGAAGACTGCTTAATTATTCCTTTTTCATGAGAGCTGGCATGTATTCCAAGAAATTAGGTTTCACTTCCTGGGGGACTCCAGAGATTTAGGAATTTAGCCTTAGTAAGTAGAAGTTTGTTCCACTGGGATTTCCAAAGTGTTTCCTCACCTAATATTCATGAGGGAAGCTTTGGTTTTTGACCATTCATCTGTGCATGTGTTCAGAGGTGAATTCCAAATAAAACACCCTGTAAAAGTCCGATTTCAAGTATCAAGGTGGTTCCAAACTTCGTGCAACTTCAGGGGGATATCCCAAGAACTAATAGATAATATGGCAAGTCAGACCCTACTCAACCCCTTAGGAAAACACTTGGAGACTGTGTCGAAGATAACCAGAGTGGTATCCAGATGTCCAAAAGTCACTGTCCCATGTGAATTTTTGTATCAAAATGGTTGTTGATATCACAAGGCTTCCTGAGTGAGAGATGGGACAATCAGAGGACTTCTACAGGGAGAATAAATGTTCCCTGTCAGGAAGAAAGCAGGTGATACTAGGCTGTTCTCTGGGGACCAATGACAAGCTGCTCAGCAGGCCAGGTTCCAGAGTCAGACAAATAATATGGAAGTGACCAGGGGAAATGTGCTTTAATTCTGGAAAGTGCTGGGACTAGACAGAAATGACCACATCTGGGCAGTCAGGTCTTGAGGAACCCAGCATACACCAGTCCTAAATGGTGTTTGATTCTCATTGTCACCTCCGGGTCTGCTTTTAGTATCTTGTGCTCAAGGTCCTTCTTTTTTGTCACCTGAGCGACATGGTGCAGTGCTGAAAAGAGAAATGAAGTACCAGTCAGGAGGTCAGCCTCGGGCTGCAGGGAGTGGGAGCTGTATGGGCTCTAAAGGAATTCAGACCAGGGATCTGGTTCCAGTCCTGTTCCTCACTAGCCACATGATCCTGGGAAATACCCAAGAAATACTGTTATTATGCTCCAATTCACAAGCCCCGTGAGCCTTGATTCTTCATCTGTAAACAGATTTGATAAGCCCTGTCTAGTAGGACAGTTGGAGTGTATGCAATGTAGATGAAACACCTGGCTCAGGGCCTAGTGTAAATTAGAAGTTTAAAGAGGGGCAGTTGCCTGTTATTTCCAATATTATTTGACCCCAGGCCCTAGGACTCTGGGATTTTGCTGTTGTCTTTCTTTTCCAAGAATTATCGGAGAACTTACAGCTCAATAGGACATGGAATAACTAGACAAAAAAATGAAGTTCCATCCATCAAATTTAGTAAGTGGTTACCTCTTAGAAAATGTACTTCAAAATTTGGGTACGCGGGAGTTTTCTGCAGCCAGACGCAGCTCAAAGCTCCTAGATTTTGAGTCAGAGACCAACTCCTTCCCTCGCTCCCAGATGCTTTTCCATGCAAATAACTATTTTCATTCATTTTGTCACCACCTTGCTTACAACTGGTCAAACTGCACTTGAGATAATCTAACTAGAATTCATTTTTAATAGAGTCAGCTCTAGTTCTCCCAGTCAGGCAGAAAAGTACCCGGCCAGTGGCTTCTGGGTCTCCTTTCCAGGGAGATTTATGCTTCTCTCTCAGGAAACGTTTTCAGATGATAAGTGTTCATCACCTAGCTCTTGTACTGTGTTCAACAACACTGGGACTAAAGCACAAGACACTTTCTATTCCTACTCCACTCTTCTCTGTTCATCCACCATCATAAAAGAACTGTTCAGTTTTCCATTATGAGCTTTTCTCACACCCTCTGAGAATCTGGCCCTGGACCCCTCCAATTCATTAGAATCAGCTCCCTCCGAAGAAACTGCAGTTTCCCAAAGCCCAAAAGGCCCCACACAAGGCATTTACACCTGGACCATGCTCACCTGGAGCACCACACCCTCACCCCCTCTTACTTTTTTTCTACATCTTAGATGGCATTTCGCCACCTTAATTATATGACTGCTGCTCCTAGACTTTACTACCCTGTGGGTAGGGGTGAGTCTGGCTTACATTAGCATCTCCACTATTAACCCAGGGCCTTCCACAGAGCAAATGCTCAGTGCATAGAGATGAAATGAGCCAGTGAACAAGGAGAATTATTTATTCAGATTTAATTTATCTTACATTCTCAAAGGCCAAGGAAATCCAGGTATGCATTCTTTTAAAAAAAGAATTTACAGAATAGACTGAGTAAAAGGCAAGAATTAAATATTTTTAAATTTCTTTACCTCGTCAATTTTACTGCTAACTCATTTACATTTCTTTTCTTTTTTTTTTTTTTTTCAGCCCAGAGGTCTTTTAT